>NC_079494.1:100639213-100941559 GCF_030052815.1 Hevea brasiliensis
GAGAAAGTAGTGGGCCCAGATTTAGTGAGACAGACCGAGGAAAAAGTGAAACTCATTAGAGACAATTTGAAAGTCGCCTCGGACAGACAGAAGTCATATGCTGACCTGAGGAGAAAGGATATAGAGTATGAGGTTGGCGAGAAAGTGTTTCTTAAGGTATCACCTTGGAAGAAAGTGCTGAGATTTGGTAAGAAGGGTAAGTTGAGCCCTAGGTTTATTAGTCCATACGATGTCATTGAGCGTGTGGGTCCAGTAGCCTATAGGCTAGCTTTACCACCTGAGCTGGATAAGATCCACAGTGTATTCCATGTGTCAATGCTCAGGAGATACAGATCAGATCCTTCACATGTCATTTCAGCACAGGAGATAATTGTGCAACCTGATTTAACATATGAAGAAGAATCAGTCAGAATCTTGGCACGGGAAGTGAAAGAACTCAGAAACAAGAGGATCACACTAGTGAAAGTCTTGTGGAGACACCATAACACAGAAGAAGCGATATGGGAAAGCGAGGAGACGATGAGACAGCAGTTCCCTCAGCTCTTCACATTAGGTAAATTTTGAGAACGAAATTTCTATTAGAGGGGAAGAATTGTAACGTCTTCACCATAGGCAGTCCGTACATTTTACTATTCCGATGACTTATGTTTGTTCGGACAGTCAAAATGTCTGAAACTACACCTAAACTATAGTGAGGAGGCATAAATTGAAGAAATAAATGTTAAGAAAATATAGAAAAAATTTAGAGAAAAATAAATTAAAGTTTAGAGGATTTATAAATTGGTACAAAAATAATAAAAATAACCCGATATGCATTATGAAGGGCATTTTAGTCATTTCACTACCAGAGGTGAATTTTGACCTAAATGTCAAAATAAAATTTAGAGAATAAAAATAATTAACACAAATTAATATTATGAGTTGAATTAGGAAAGAAGAAGAAAAGAAAAGAAAGGAAAAGAAAAGAAAAAGAAAAGTTTATGAAAATTAAAAAAAAAATAGAGTACACACACACACACACACACACACACACACACACACATATATATAATCATAAGAGGCAAATCCCCACCAACCCACCTTCTTCTCCACTCTTTCTCTCTCTCTCTCCCTCTACATTGCCAGCTGCCCAAGCTCCCATTTCCTCCATTGATATTCAAGCTTCCAAGCTTGATTTCTCAAGCTTAATCCACCCAAAACCCATAGTCCACTTCACAAAAAATACTCCCCACACCCTAAGGAAGCTATAAATACCAAAAAGAAGCAAGGAAAGTGAAGTTTAACAAGTTACAAAAAAAGGTTAGTGCTCAAAACTCTTGATCTCTTCTTTAAGCATGAAAATCATGCTAAACCAAGTGAAGATTTACATGAAATTAAAAAGAAAAATTTGGGAAAGAAACCCTTGAATTCGGTAGCCCTAGAGGAACCATGAAAATGATGGATTTTGTTGGTTTTAGTTTAGTTAGGGATGTTAATTAACAAGGTATTATATGTGGAAATTGATTTCATGGTTATATATGTGAATTTGATGTTTGAAATTAGGGTTGTACACTTGAAAGTGGGGATTTTGTGACATTTTTTATTTTGACCTAATTGTGTTGAGATTAATGATAATAGAAGTGACATGTATGCTTATTTGGAGTTTGGAGAAGGAGGAGATTGAATTTTGGGAGTGTTAAATTTTATGCAGGTTGGGACTGATTGAGTCCAGTGTGTTTGTTGAACCCTAACTGACAATGTGTGACTCCAATTGGTATGAGGCAATTGGAAGTGTTTTGGAACATCCAAACCTTCATTTTTCAAGAAGAAACCCTGTCCAAATTCTGTCAAAATCATGACCAATTCTCTGCCCAAACCCGGATGACCAAACACTGCCAACCCATAAAATAACCAAATGAACAGTATGTGTTTCATTTGATCATAACTCTCTCTATATTGGTCCAAATGACCTAAAATTTCATCAATGGAAAGCTTAGACATAGGGCTACACTTTTCATGTAGACTACTTGACCCAGTTTTGCCTTTAACCAATTCAAATTATTAGCAAAATTTGGGTCACTAAAATTGCTAACCCAGAAAATGACCAAATGAATAGTACGTGTTCATTTGGTAATAACTCTCTCTATACTTGTCCAAATGACCTAAAATTTCATCAATGGAAAACTTAGACATAGGGATACACTTTTCAGGAAGACCACTTGACCCAGTTTTGCCTTTAACTAAATCAAATTGTTAGCACAAGTTGGGTCACTAAAACTGCCAACCTAGAAAATGACCAAATGAACACTACACTACGTGTTCATTTGGTCATAACTCTCTCTATACTGGTCCAAATGACCTAAAATTTCATCAATGGAAAGCTTAGACATAGGGTACGCTTTTCACAAAGACCACTTGACCCATTTTTGCCTTTAACTAATTCAAATTATTAGCACAAGTTGGGTCACTAAAATTGCCAACCCAGAAAATGACTAAATGAACAGTACATGTTCATTTGGTCATAACTCTCTCTATACTGGTCCAAATGACCTAAAATTTCATCAATGGAAAGCTTAGACATAGGGCTACACTTTTCATGAAGACCACTTGACCCGGTTTTGCCTTTAACTAAATCAAATTGTTAGCACAAATTGAGTCACTAAAACTGCCAACCCAGAAATTGTCCAAAATACTGTTCCTTTGGTATTTTGGCCATAACTTGAGCTCTATAATCCCAAATTCAGTGATTCAAAAACTAAAATTTAAGTTTAAACATAGAGGAGCAATTGTTATGAAGGAAGTGTGACTAAATAGACATCCTAACCTAGTTAAATTCCTAGATAAAGATAACACATCAACATGAACTTAAAGAAAGGTTCATGGGAAAAATGCTCTATATGATAATTAAAATACTCATAAGGAAAATTAAATATTAAAAATGATATGAATATGTAAATTTGGACAATGTCCTATTAATATGAAATTAATGGTACCAATGAACAGTACTAAAAAATAGTAATAGTGAATAGTGCTAAATTAATTAAAAATGTTTAATTGCCCATAGTATACCTAAACTTATTTATTTAGTTTGGATAAATTGGTATACCAATTAGGGACTACAGATAGCAGTACTGCCTACCGAGAAAATCATGAACTGACAATATATGTCTGGTATGATTATTCTACGGGCTATATGCCTACTTACTGGCCATTGTGCCTACTTTATTTTTGGCTTTACAAGCCTGACAGCGGGTCTTGTACCCGACAGCTGGCCTCGTGCCTGACAGACATATACTGGATAGATATATGGCTGTCTAACCAGTATACACCCATGCATCCAGCTTTTATAATTTGTTATAGATTTCTTGGGCACTGATAAAAATTAATTAAGACTTAAAATACAATAAGTAATCATAAAAGATTACGATAATGTTAATTATTTCCAAAGAGCAATAAAAATGTAAAAGACTAAGAAATTATGAGTTGCAGATATTATTTCAAATTGTTAAATTATTGTTATTATAAATTATGCACCACTAAGAATTATGCTTAGCACGTTGGTTTTCCATCTCGTAGGTACTGGAGATCAGTCCCAGCAGCCGCAGCAGCAGTACTAGTAGTGCATTGACAGAGCTCTGACCAGATCTGCTACTGTCCAGAGTCACCTCACCGGTCTTTTGTATTTTGATAGGGCCCATGTATAGACTAGTATTTTGGTTCATTATGTTTAGTCATGACGTAATTACTAGTTTATGATATATTTTATTTTGGACTTAAAATTAAACTAGAGATTGAAATGAAAACTTGCAATTTATTATCTATGAATTTCCATATGAATGCAATAGATAATACTTCATTTTGAGATCTCATAAATAGTTGTGAATAATATGATAAAAGAGAATATGATATGGAAAAATGTGAGATGACTATGAATATATTAACAGGTGACAGTGGAACCCGCCAGATGCTAATAAAACAGGGGAGGCTCGGTTCGGGTTTCCACAGAAATAAGTCATAAAAAAAAAATTCTACACATAGAATACATGTTTTAAATGACATCAAAAGTTTACAATAGATATGATAAAACAAGATAGGGTGCTCCAACACCGAATATGACACTTCTTGCTCGGCTATGTAGTAGACGGGTAAGGGGCATCACACTATATGTTGCTGCTATAAAATTATAACTATAAATATTTTACAACAAGATTATAATCAATATAAAAAATAAAAAAATTATTGGTAACGATAATTATTATCGTAAAAAATTTTGAAAGATAACAAAAATTACTGCCATATTTTTTTATGTACTATTAATAATAATTGTTCATATTGCTGCTATATATTAATTTTATATGCTACAAAATTAATATTACTGTAAAATTTTTACTACTAATTTTAATATTTATTGTAGTACTCACTTTTTAATTTTTCATGTTTACATCAATCTAATTGAAATTTATGGTTTTAATTCAAAATTTATTCATCTAAAAGATGCTTATATATTCACTAAAAAAATTGGTATATATATATATATATAATGACTATGAGCAAATAAAACTACCCTTAGTCTTTTATATTATTCATAACATTAAAAATTTTAGCATTGCAAAAAAAAAATAATTAAGTTAAAATGTTAAAAAATTTTAATAATTTAAATTTATTTAAAAAATAATTAAATAATTTAATCTCTCAATTATGTTTCCCAACAATTAAAATTAATTATTATCAAATAAATTAATTATTTCTATTCTATAAAAAGAATTGAAGAAAAAATTTTAATAAGAACAAAGTTAATAAGTAAAAAAAAAATCAAATAACTTCAAAAATTATCAAATCCAAAGACCAAATCATTCAATTTCTAAAAAAAAAAAATCAAATAACTTCAAAAATTATCAAATCCAAAGACCAAATCATTCAATTTCTAAAATATAAGGACTAAGTTTAATATTTGTCAAAACTCATGAATCAAATAATAAATTTTTCTTAATTGAATAAGAGTACAATAGTTCTGATAGATGAGACACGAGAAGGAGTCAATAGAAAGCTAGAGCTTTGGAGAAGTGCTCTAGAGTCAAAGGGTTTTAAGTTAAGTAGAACGAAGACAGAATACATGCATTGCAAGTTCAGTGAAGGCCAAACTGGTGATAGGGAAGGAGTTAGTTTGAATGGAGTGGTACTGTCCCAAAGTAATCACTTTAAATATCTAGGCTCAGTCCTTCAAGTAGATGGGGGATGTGAGGAAGATGTTAGTCATAGGATTAAAGCCGGATGGTTGAAGTGGAGACGTGCCACGGGAGTTTTATGTGATCGTAAGATTCCCAATAAGTTGAAAGGAAAATTTTACCGTACAGCCATACGACCGGCTATGTTATATGGTAGTGAGTGTTGGGCACTGAAAGAGTCGTGTGCGTCTAAGATAAGAGTTACAGAGATAAGAATTTTAAGGTGGATGAGTGGCCATACTAGATTAGATAAAGTCCGTAATGAGAGTATTAGAGAAAAGGTAGGAGTGGTGCCAATTGAAGATAAGTTGAGAGAAGGGAGATTGAGGTGGTTTGGTCATGTGAAGCGTAGAAATACGGAGGCTCCAGTTAGACAAGTAGAGCACATTAGGTTAGAGGATAGAAAGAAAAAAAGGGGTAGACATAAATTGACTTGGAGGAGAGTAGTACAACATGACCTAGAAGCATTACACATTTCTGAGGATTTAACCCAAAATTGTTTAGAGTGGAGAAAGCGAATCCATATAGCCGACCCCAAATTTTTGGGATAAAGGCTTAGTTGAGTTGAATAAGAGTACAATTGTCATAAAAATTATTAAAACAATAAATTATTTATAAAAAGTTAGTACAAAAAAATTAGTATAAAAATATTATAAAAACAAATTATTAAGAAAATTAATAATTAAAATAATATCATAAATAAATTATAATAAAATTATTACTATTAAAATGCTAACAAAAATTAATATAAAAATTTTTGAAAGAAAAATTACTAAAAAAAATTGCCATAAATATATTATAATAAAAAATTGCTAAAAATTAATTATTAATAAAAATTACTATTAAAAATAAATTACTAACAAAAAAATATATTTGTGCAAAAATTTCTATCTTATGACTAATAAAAAACCATTGTAAATACATTATTAATAAAATAAATTACTATTTTATTAATAAATAGTAAAAAAAAAAAGAAAATGATGAGTGAAAAAAGAAGATAACGAAGAAGAAAATAGATGAGAAAAATATAAGAAAATGAGAGAGAAGAAAAGAAAAAGTTAAATGAGAGAAAAAGAAAACAAAGAAATATATATTAATGAAAAGCAAAATAGATGTAAAAAAGAATGGAAAAAAATAGAGAAAATAGAAGAAAAAGTGGTGAGGAGAGAAAATGAACAAAAGTTTGTAAACGCGAATTAACAATGGATTTCTAATTGAAAAAAGGGCAAGCATTTTCTCCCCATAAATTGGAAGCGGATTAAAATATCGTTGCTAAATTAGCAACAAATTTTAAGATTTGTTACTAACTTTTTTTTTTTAAAAAAGCATGCTTTTGAAAATTTGGTGAAAATTTTCTCGTCACAATTTAGCATTGTAATTAACAATTTGCTGCTAATTGAGTAATGGATTGCAAGATCTATTGTTAATAAAAAAAGTGAAATTAAAAAAAAAAATGGCAAACATTTTCCCTTCATAATTTAGGAATGGAATTACCAATCCATTGCTAAATGTATCGCCAATAAACATTTTAGCAATTGCAATGAATAATAGCAATGGATATCTGTTTCGTTGCTAAATGTAGTGCCAATTAAAAAAAGGCTCTACAATTTAGTACGAATTTTAGCTACCAATTTTTATTTCGTTGGTAAATTGTAGTGCCTTAAAAAAGGAACTACACTTTAGCAATCAATTTTATTAGTCTGATGTAAATTTAGCAACGAATTTATGCTTTCGTTACTAATAGCAATGAATTTTTACTTTCGTTGTAAATTGTATATTCAAATATTTTTATAATGCCAAGTAAAAACGAATTTTTAGCAACAAGGAAGTTTCCATTACTAATATTAACGAATTTAGCAATAGATTCATAATTTCATTGCTAAAGTATTGTTCAATGCAATTTTATTTTGAATTTCCAACAATATCATAGATCCATTGTAAACCATTGCAAATCTACTTTCTTTTTGTAGTCTATATAGTATACATCATTCAAGCAACATTTTTTTTTTTTATTAAAATCTTTGTCATATAGCTCTAAGCATATTACTCACTTAGTAGACATATATTCGAGTCTTCACTTTGCCAATCCCTCTACTTAAAATATATATATATATATATATTTCTAACTAACTCAAACTTATATATATATATATATATATATATATATATATATATATATATATATATATATATATATATATATATATATATATCTACACATCATGTAAACTTATTTATACTTACTTATCTTATATAATTGACTATTCAGTTTTTTCCATAAATTAAGTTTACTTTCTAATATCTCTCATGAACTTAATTTGCCTTTTCATATTTTTCACTTATTGATGATAATTACTTAGTTCACGCCTGATAGGAAAATCACAAAAAGGCAATATATATTTTTTTCTTCTTGTGTCATGAATGTGTTGTTCCACCATAACTCATGATTCTTTATCTTCTTGTTCTTCCAGTTCTTTTCATTCTATCCATTAAGATTGTCAATAGCTTCATCAAACTGTTTGTAAGTTTTCATAAACGACGTTTTTCAATTCTTCTATTTCATATTTTGCTTCATCCATTTCACTCATTAACATCTTTGACCACAATGGGATAAATTCTTTTTCAAATGTCTAATCACACATAACGCAACTTCATTTTCCACATCCTTCTCATAAACCTTGCATCCATATTGTGCATGCCTTTCAAATATGTCTTCAAACTCATAAATAATTTACTAGTGGCAAATTTAGCTTTTCAGAGTATCATCTTAAATTGGCACTTCACTTCCCATTTCCAAACACTTGGTTGTTATTTGACCCTTTAGTGTCCTTCAGTTTATTTGAGGGTTTCTTCACAACCTTACTAGTTCTTGGAAGGCCTTCTTGATTTCTCTCTTAGAAAACCTTTCGCGTAATCTTCTATGTCTCAATGGATTGTATGAACCTGGAGATTTCAAACAAAACATCCTTCTCAACATGTTTCTTTTGTCAAACCTGGAGAAATACTTTCAATAGAGAGATACTTTCTCAAAGAGTGTTTTCCATTTTCTCCCCTCTTTTTTCACTATCACCTCTAATTATCAATATTCTTCATTCTCTTATACCACTTTGTTTGAAACATTTAGGATTTGGCATCACCTTATTGGAAAGGAGAGGAATAACTCAAGATAAATAAGGAATCACAAGGAAATGGAGTATACAAAAACTCTCAAATAATCTACATAACATATATAAAAACTCTCAAATAATCTACATAACATATATCTTAGAAAGGTGTATATCATACTTTATTCATGCATCACACTCATATATTTCTTGGCGATTCACATTTATCTAAGCATCACATTTATCCATACACACCCATCTCATATTCTAAACTATTCATATTTCTAGACGTATAAATTAAGTTTAATTTACAATATATATATATATATATATATATATATATATATATATATATATATATATATATGTATTGTATGGTGTGCATGGCTAACGTAAAGTACTTTTAGGGTTGTTAGGAGGTTACGAATGGGTGTCCTATAAAAGTTTTATCTCGTGAGAGGCGGTTACAAAGAGAGTACATAGGACAGGCAGTGTAGAAGTGCCCTTTAACAATTATCTACCCTTATCAGTCTTTTAATAAGGACCCTTTTCTTCCTATAAATAGAGGCTACTGGGAGACTATTATTAGTCATCTCTTAACTTCTTCCTCTTTCTTTTCCTCGTGTGTCTCTCTCTTTCCAAACTCAAGTTCTCTTTCCTTACAAAGAAAATTTTAACTTTCATTTATATGATACTCTAATCAAAGTCCGAAGCTTTAGGTAGAATAAAGCCATAGAATATCAGGGAGAGAGGAGAGCACTGGTGGTGATATTGTTGACAGAAGATAGACAGCACAGTTGATGATGTGCAATTAATAGACTGCGCATCTCACTCCTTTGTGCTCTCTATGCTTCTGTCATCGCCTACAACCCCTCTCACTCTTTCTTTTTCTTCTTTAATGTCTTTCTTTCCTTTTTTTATTATTATTTAAAGAGAAAGTGTTCAGTTATGTTTCTCATTAACCACATGATTTTTTTCTTTGCTTTACATTCTTGTCCTTGTTTTGCTTAGTTCAGATCATAAGGATGATTCTTGATGATGGTAAAATGAAAGGCAGGCTAAGCGAAGACAGCAGTTGTTTGGTAAATTGGTAGGCCATCAATGGGGTATGATTCTTTGTCGTTCCATATATTTATTGTCATGTATACCTACATATGATATGACTCTCCGATCGGAAATCAATTGAAGTTCTTTGATTCAATTTTATTCATGTGGTTTTATGCAGTAAGTTTACTCAAACCTTTTTTTTTTTTTTGATCAGTTGGCTAAGTTGAAATCCAAATAGCTTTCTTTCTTTTCACAAGAAGAAAAGAATCTGACAATATTCTGATGCTGTGCATATGCTTATTAGATATATTAGAATCATAGTGATTCCTAAAAGCAGCAGGCACCACACTTGCTTTGTGGGAGAAGGGCTGTCTCTAAATTATTGGAGTTATCCGTTAAGCGAATGTGTAATAAAGCTAGACAAAATAATAATAATAATAGTAATAATAATGCTCCAAATTCCCTATATAATTCTAGCACTTAATTTCTAGCTAGATTGAACACTTCTTCGAATAGGGCTAACAAGAAAATTATTGCATGTACTTGGGTGTATATACGCCTAATTAATAAAAATTTAATAAATAATAATTTTTATAGGCCTAATCATGATTTTTTATATGACCCACCATACATCCAAGAGTAGATGAGACTTACTCGGCTTAATATTGAGATAAGAATATGCCCCAAATAGTTTGATCAAAAGAATCCTCATGAGTAGAAATGTTCCTTTAAATTACTTTTCTTAGTTGCCTCAAACTCTTTTTTTCAATGTTAATTAAGATTTTAAGAGTGAGTTTTCACATCTGTTTAATTACTTAAATAGGTATATATCACTAAAAAAAATGTGATTTGCAATGAATTTAGTCTGTTGTTAATCTTTTGAAATTGATTGTTAATCGATTTAATATTGATCCGAAACCATTGTAACAAGTGTCGTTGCTAATTTAGATTGCAATCAATTGTTATTTCCGTTATTCCATTGCAAATAGCCATGGATAATCATTTTTGTTACTAAATTAATTTAAAAAAAAAATAAAAAAATTATAAAAAAAATAATTTCTTGTTATTAGCAACTGAATTATCAATGAAAATACGTTGCTAATACCACCAAATACCACAATTAATTGCAGATTTTAGGAGTTTTTAATTAAGCAATGGTTTTTAATAAAATGTTGCTAGTTATAACTAATTTAGTAATAGAATTCTGTTGCTAATTGCAAATGATTAAAAAAAATTACTAATAAAAATTAACAAAAACAAATTCAAATAAATAAATTGTAATAAAAATTATTAAAATAATAAATTATTTATAAAAATTTAGTACCAAAAAATTAGTATAAAAATATTATAAAAACAAATTACTAATAAAATTAATAACTAAAACAATATCATAAAGAAATTATAATAAAATTACTAATATTAATATTTTTGAAAGAAAAATTACTAAAAAAAATTGCCATAAATATATTATAATAAAAAATGACTAAAAAATTAATTATTAATATAAATTACTATTAAAAATAAATTACTAACAAAAAATATATTTGTATAAAAATTTCTATCTTATGACTAATAAAAAACCATTGTAAATACATTATTAATAAAATAAATTACTATTTTATTAATAAAATAATAAAATAAAAGAAAATGATGAGAAAGAAAAAGATTATAAAGAAGAAAATATATGAGAAAAACATAATAAAATGAAAGAGAAGAGAAGAAAGAGTTAAATGTGAGAAAAAGAAAACAAAGAAATATATATTAATGAAAAACAAAATAGATGAAAAAAAGATGAGGAAAAAAAATGAGAGAAAAAAGAAGAAAAAGAGGTGAGGAAAGAAAATGAATAGGAGTTTGTAAACGCAAATTGGCAATGGATTTTACAGTGGATTTCTAATTGAAAAAAAAAAGCAAGCATTTTCTCCCCATAAATTGGCAACGGATTCAAAAATCGTTGCTAAATTAGCAATAAATTTTAAGATTCGTTGCTAACTTTTTTTTTTTTAAAGCGTGCTTTTGAAAATTTGGTGAAAATTTTCCCGTTACAATTTGGCAGTGTATTTAACAATTCGTTGCTAATTGACTAATGGAGTACAAGATCTATTGCTACTAAAAAAAGTGAAATTTTAAAAGAAATTGGCAAACATTTTCCCTTTATAATTTAGCAATGGAAATACCAATCCATTGCTAAATGTATTGACAATTAAAAATAACTCAACATTTTAGTAATAAATAATACCATTAGATATTGTAGACACCATATTTTGACTGATCTTCGAAGACAAAGATCTTTTAAAATTGAAACTTTATTATCCGTTCTCGACCAATGTCCCAATCACAGGTAGCTTTTTCGAACTTACTGATCGCTCGTCCCCGGTACAAATGGATCTCATGCTCAAGTTAGATTGCTTTCCATTTTCTTGGTCCTTATTAGATGTGTTCGAGTCAATATTGAGTCTCCGAACCATCCAATCTTGCCTGTTGTTGTTCTCCGATATCTCTATGTACAAATATCGCAGAATTTCATTTGACTAATGTTGTGATCGGGCTTCTCGCTCGAATTGCCAGATATTCCTCAAAATGAAGTTAAGGTTTTTATCCGGTCTAATAATGGTTTCGACCATAAAAGTTTAAGTTAGTGTCAAATCTTTGCAATTCTAATATTCTAAAGTTCCATTCGATATTTGGTTATGGCCCCGTCTGATTTCATGTTCGCATGTAACGTTTTTCTGATCTCTCAGAGTAATTTGATATCTTTTGATTAATAGTCGCTCTCAGGTTTAATGTTCAACTGCATTCAATCAGTTAAATACTCAGACAGTTTGGTTTGGATGCTTTCCGATCTCATCAAGAAATTGAATATAAAATACTTTAATTCATTTCAAAAATAAAATATATACAAGTCAATTAGCAAGAGGGGTCTTCTCCGCCCTGTGCCCCAGTTACATTCCTCTCTCCCGCCTCACCCTCATGCTCCTCATTGCTGTCCTCTTCGGCCTATGGGATGAGCTTATCCATCCAGGAGAAGTCCTCCTCAGGATAACGCTTCTTTAGTTCGGACAGGAGGTCGTTATGGGCATTCACATATGCCCCTGCCTCTTTTGTAGTGCTCTCCTCCTCCTTTACTTAGAGCTCCTCCTCCTTCATCCGAAGTTCCTTAGAAAACTGAACGAGATCGGTAGATCGACCAGCCCGAGAGACTTTAAGTTCCCACTCCACTTCAGCTATCCTCTCTTCCTAATACTTCACCCAATCTTTCAGTTTGACGATGTAATCATTGGCAGTGGAGAGCTGAGCCTTTGTAGCTGATGTATCCTGGATCGCCTTAAGAATCTCCTTCCTTAAGACATGGGCTTTTTCTCTGATCACGTGCTAGTTTGTAATAGCCTCTAAGCCCAAACTCATTGTTTGAGTTAGAATATCGTCAATACTCTCCTCAGCCAACCAGTTCCGATCTTCTTGGAAGCAGATGGAAGCACTCATGACCTTAGCTAGACCAGGATTCCCTCGGGTGGAACGGTTTCTTTCCAGCGATTGGATAAGGAGTTGAGCTCCTCGGGAGAGCATTCTAACAGTAGCGCCAGAGGGCTCCCCTTCTACATTGGAAGAGATTGGAGGAGGCGGACATTCAATCTACTAAGGTGGAGAGACGACGACCTCTACTTCCGAGACCGGCTGCTCCTGAGGTCGAGGAGGGGAGATCAGTACTTCTCCCAAGTCTCGTTGAGGAGTTTGAGCAGCGGTGGCAGTAGCCTCTTTCATTGCTCGTACCTTTCGAAAGACCTCCCTCTTTCACTTACGGCTCTCTTTGGAAGCTTCACCACCTGCCATACCTGCACAAAGAAGAAGTTAGTGAGTTCGCTAAGATTGAGAGACTAGAGATCTGGATTGTACCAGTAGCAGGACCAAGGTCAAAAAGCTAAAGCTCGTAATCTTCGTGGGAGATCAGCCGTATCATCCACCATTTCAGTTCTGCCATGACCGCATCTAAGCATGAATATTTATGGGTGGCCGCCTGAGTTTTTAATTCCTTTACCATGGCATCTTCATCTTTATTTAAAGTAAGCTTCTTAGGGACTTGGGGGACCAAATAATTCCAATTACGTGGGATCCCCTCAAAGCCATTTTGATCCTTGCTCCTAAGGATGAAAAATCCATCCTTCTAGTTCTTCAGCGAAGAAGGGAGATCGGTGAAAAGCTCGCAGTTCGGCTTTGCCTGAAAGAACTAGAATTTGTCATCCTTTCTTTGGGCAAGCCTTGTAAAATCCATCCAAGGGAAAACTGAGCCCGGACTTCAGCTGCTCCTTATACACTATGATAAGATCACCTTGTTCAAAGAAGTGATCAGCCCGAAGATCGCTATGGCATCTGATCAATTCAAAAGAGTCGATCCGCAGATTGTTTTCTTGACTTATGGATTGGAGATCAGTTTCTCTAAGGACTGACAGCATCTCATCAACTGGCAGGTTCTCCTTTCTTGAAGACATTCCTCGCTTAGGTCTAGTAGCCGGACCAGTAACTGGAATGATGGCTGTGCTGGATCGTCGGCCTGGTCTAATTGTGTCGCCTTCTTCCAAGGTCCATGAAATATGGACGGAAGGTGGACTCGCAGCTCTCTGACCCTCGGTACCACTCATTTTCACAAAATAAAAAGGAAAATTAATAGAGAAAAGATCAAAACCCTTACCAGAGTGTGAATCGGTGCCTGAAAACTTTAGAAAGTGAGAGGAAGTGTTGAAATCACTATTTATCTTTTTATGACATAAGGGAAGGTCTGAAAATGACATAAGGGAACAAATGACTCACCTTTCCCCTATTTATACCCGTCTAAGCATTAAATGTTCACGAAGTCCCAAGTGACGCATCAATTAGCGGGACCGAGCCGCCTCTTTGACACGTCGCAAGAAGGTTCCAGAAACATAGTAAAAAAATCAGATAAATGAGATCAGTTAATAAGGTCACCGGATAAAACAAATTTCCAAACCCACGGATCAGCGAATGGCGATTCGTCTAGGGATCAGATCGAGTACACTTATCGGAGATCGAAAAAATGACCAATGCAATAACAAAACAAAAACATTCAAGTAAAAATTTCATTTCATTTCTAAAAAATCAGATTACATCATTTGGGGGATCTCAAAAGATCTGATTACATCAGTTGGGCAATCTCAAAAGATCGGATTACATCATTTAGGTGATCCCAAAAGATCAGATTATATCATTTGGGTGATCTTTCAGAATCAGCACTACTTTCTACCTTGCTTAAGACTACTCCGAAGCCCAGAATGCTGGCCTATGTCAAAGCCTAGTCTTGTGGCTGAATCAAAAGATGTGTTTGATCAGAAAGCCAATAATAAATACTGGGCAGATGTATAGCTCAGGTGGGGTGACTATGACTCTCATGATATTGAGCGGCATTATTGTTGATGTCATCGGCCAGAATCGAGCTGCAACCGGGACCCTCGAGAAGGTAAGGAACCAAGTGAACTTCAAGAGGCCATCACCGATATTTAGATTGAAATTAGCAATCCTCTTGTCAGAGATCGGTCTACGAGCTATGCCGATGGGCCGATCCAAGATCAGTGCGTTAGTTAGTTTTGACCTTGATTAGTTAATTAGTCCAGTTCCCTCACTATCATCGGATGACACCCTCATAAACCTTTGATCATCAGAGTTGCTCATTTTCGGGAAATGAACAAAGAAAGCATTCGCAAAAAGATTAAAGTGGTTGTCATGGGAAGTATTCTTGCCGGAAAAGCTAGGAACTGAAGAATGAAACATTGAAGGTTCATTGGAGAAAGTTGTGAATATGCAAAGGAAAATCCCTTGGCATATATATAGGGCCCCGACATTTATTGCATACAGAACTCGAAGTGAACGCATCAATAACTAAAGAATTTATTGCTTTGACCAATGCAAGTTAGACAGAGAGGAAAGATTAGGAATGAGAGAGATAGGGAAATAAGAGGGGACCCGATGTAAGAGATAGAGATCAGAATAATGACCCTAAAAGGGGATGGTCATAATGGGAAGATCGAAAAAGTAAGAAATGACCCATAAGATTAGAGAACTCAGAGAGTTGAATAACTACTGATCATGGCTTTTAATTAGCTTCCCCCACCGTTAGATTCGAGTTAGTTAAAGCATTGCAGGCATGATCAAATCCTCACCACACATCTCATTCGCAAGGACACCCCCCTAGCCGGCAGACGCTAAAATAGTTAAAGCAGCCTTGTACATCTCGATCTACACCATTGATTATAATTGTAAGGATGGATCTGGAGCCCTCAAATCAAAAGCAGATGACAGATTTGGCCCCTTTTATTCCCAGCCTTTGGATCCATTTTGTAAGGCGAGACCCTTGATCGTTGGATTAAGGGGAGAAAGGACAGATATTCTGAACGGAATCCCAATCCTCCATTTTGATTCTCTTTAATTCTCAGACATCAGATTATGTCCTTTTGAATCTAAGCCTTCCGTCTCCCCCTGATAAGATCCTGACCCTTCATTTTGGATACCCATTCCCTATAAATACTTGCATGTAACACTGTAGAAGAAAAAGGTGTTGATTATCGTGGAAAGACTCTGGGCTTTGATTAAGTCTTGCTGCTTGCCATTCGGAGCTTTCAAAGTGTTGAGAAACTTTAGAAACTAGTTTTCTGAAGTATTTCATCAAAAGGAGCTCTAAATCTTGAGATTTTCATTTTTAGTAACTATGCACTACTCTGTGAAACCATCTTCACTCTGCCTCATTCCCACCGCTCTAGTATCTGTGCATTACCCTTCGAGCTCAACTTTGTTCTGATCTATTCCCATTACCTCGGTTAAGCTCAGGTCCTTCGGCCGTCAGCTTTCACCTCTCCAAGATTTGTGGATGCCGGAGTTAGCTTGCCTGTCTCCTCAACTTTCCACAGGTAAGCATTTAAACCGTCATTTTGTTGAATATCCTTGGTTTGTTTTCTCTAGTTGTCTTTTAAAGTTTCTTTTATATCCACTCACACTAAATCTCAGAATAGGTTATCTAGGCCCATAGTTATTTTCTGTGTCTTCTTTTTATTCATTCGTAAACTCTATTTATCATCACCTAGTTTTCATTCCTTTCGAGAGTAGATGTTCGAGTCATCGGTGACTTGTAAATACTCTAAAGAATATAGACAGGAGTATTTTAACATGAGAGTTTTTGGTCTAAATAAATGAAAAATGATAAAGGAAGATAGGTGTAGCAAAGGTCAAATAGGTTGGAAACAAGATTAGGTCAAACAAATAAGTTATGAGATCGGGCCTTGGAACGAGCCCAGACGATAAGACAATAGATTGGGAATCAAGACAAGTTCAGATCCTGGGTGAGCGGCTAAAAAGAGATCAGATGTCACAAATCAAAGAGTTCTGATAAAGCGATCATGCGGAAGATCGGCAAGGAGTTCGGCTTATCGTCTGCCATCTAGTTACAAGGTCCCGTAGGCTAGGAAAAGCTTTACACAGGGGTTTCCTGTGCCTTCGGTACTTCATTCCCGTATAAAAGGGACCAAGAAAGACCCTTTACCTGAATCCCTAGTTCGAAGTTCTTATAAAACACCGTTCTTATTAATATATTAAGAGATCGAGAGAGAATTCTTACCCAAACTCAGCCTAATTTTTAGCGCAACATATTAAGAGATCGGGAGAGAGCTCTTACCCGAACTCAGCCTAATTTTTTTTTTTAACGCAACATATTAAGAGATCGGGAGAGAGTTCTTACCCAAACTCAGCCTAATTTTTAATGCAATATATTAAGAGATCGGGGGAGAGTTCTTACCCGAACTCAGCCTAATTTTTTTTTAACGCAACATATTAAGAGATCGGGGGAGAGTTCTTACCCGAACTCAGCCTAATTTTTTTTAACGCAATATATTAAGAGATCGGGGGAGAGTTCTTACTCGAACTCAGCCTAATTTTTTTAACACAATATATTAAGAGATCGAGGGAGAGTCCTTACCCGAATTCTCAGCGAAAATCTTAAGAAAGTATATAAAGATCGGGGGAGTGTTCTTACCCAAATTCTCAGCCAAAATCTTAATAAAATATGTGGAGATCGGGGGAGAGTTCTTACTCAAAATCCTTTACTTAAATTTTAACTATTTACATTAAGAGATCGGGAGAGAGTTTTTACTCGAACTCTTTACTGGGTCTTTTACATTTTTATTGCTCTTTGGAAACAATTAACATTATCGGTATCTTTTACGATTACTTATTGTATTTTAAGTCTTAATTAATTTTTATCAGTGCCCAAGAAACCTATAACAAATTATAAAAGCTGGATGCACGGTGTATACTGGTTAGATAGCCATATGTCTATCAGGCACGAGGTCAGCTGTTGGGCATGAGACCTGCTGTCAGGCTTGTAAAGCCAGAAATAAAGTTAGGCACAATGGCCAATGGGTAGGCATATAGCATGTAGAACAATCATATCAGACATATATTGTCAGTTCATGATTTGCTTTGTAAGCAGTATTGCTATCTGTGGTCCCTAATTGGTATACCAATTGATCCAACTACATACATATGAGCCTAGGCATACTTTGGGCAAATTAGTACTATTAAGCACTTATAGTTTTATTATTTCATGCTATGTACTATTAAGGGTTCATAACATGTTTTTATTTCACTTCATGTACTACCTATGCTTTATACTATTTCCATGTTATTATAATGGGAACATAGGTCCCAAGCACTTATTCATATAACTTATGTATTTATCACTCTCATTATTTTATGTCATGTACTATACATATTTATAGTATTGTTATTTCATATATGATGGAAACATAGTTTGCAAGTGTATTTTCCTATGATTTATGTGTTTAGCAAACCATTTAGGTAAATTTACATTTTATGTATCAACTAATTTCATGTCACCTTGTAGTGGGAAAGTAGATCCCACATACCTATTTCATGTAATTTAGCATGTAGAGACTTATTAAGGATAAGTTCTTACTAAAAACAATTTAATTCAAGAACCTTTCTTTAGGTTCAGTTTCACTGTTTTGACTTTATATATCACGTTGAGCAATTACACATTATTACTTATTTTTTTGAAATGTACATATCACTTTATAGTGGGAAAATAGGTCCCACATATCCTTTCATGTGGTTTAGTGTTTAATGGCTTGTTAGGGTTAAATTCCTACCATAAGATAATTTTATCTCATGGACCTTTTTTTTGTTTCAGTTTTTGTGTTTTACTTTTACCTATCCATATGATCAGTTTGTAGCCACTGTTTGGCCACACTTCCTCCATGGAAGTTGTTCCTCTATATCTTATCTTTATTTTCCCTTTTGAATCATGTTAGTTTGATTTTTAGAACTTAAGTTATGGTCAGATAACCATAGCTGACTCATTCTCCGATTCTGGTTCCTTAACTAGGCAGCTTTTGGACTTAAATTTTATCTAATTAATGGAATACGTTGCAGTCACTTTTAGGCATGGTGATCTTCATAAAAATTATTGCCCTATGTCTTATGATCATTGAGAAATTTGTATCACAATTTTTTAAGTTTTGTGGAATTATTTATGGCCAATTAACTGACCTGGGTTCACATACCCTGTGCCAATAGGGGCTCAGTTCAGGACAGTGACTACAGGTCCCTTTTTGAGATTCTTAAATTCATAATTTGAGGAAGTTCCTAAAATAAAGTTGTAGCCCTATTTATCAGGTTTTTGAAAAGGTATGGCTCATCTCAATTGGATTTTTCTAGTGGGAGTTATGACTAAAAGACTGTTCTAGGGTTAAGTGAAGTTTGGTCAGATTCTAAGTTTTGATGTAGTAAATTTTTCTAACTATTTGACTGAGTTCTCTTAATTTATGGGTTTTGGTCAAAATACTAATTTTGTAGGTATGTGTCTTGTGGACATTTTGCCACTAGTTTCACTACATTTGAGTTCTCGTAGGCCAAGTTATGGCCATTTTGCCAAAACTGGTCGGGTAAGTTCATGTCCAAAAATTTCTGGGCAACATAGGTCTGGACAGTTTTGAAACCCAAATTGGGCCAGCAATTTGGCTTGGTTCTTGGCATTTCTGGGTTCGGTGGTCTTCATGAAAATTGTAGCCCTATATCTAAGCTTTCCAATG
This sequence comes from Hevea brasiliensis, assembly GCF_030052815.1. Taxonomy (NCBI): domain Eukaryota; kingdom Viridiplantae; phylum Streptophyta; class Magnoliopsida; order Malpighiales; family Euphorbiaceae; genus Hevea; species Hevea brasiliensis. Next base: position 100,658,678 of record NC_079494.1, read on the forward strand.
GTATCAAATTCAGGTCATTTAGACTAGTATAGAGGGAGTTATGACCAAATGAATATGTACTGTTTATTTGGTCATTTTCTAGGTTTTGTGCAGGGTCATCCGGATTTGGGCAGTGTTTAGGTCAAGTTTTGGATAGAATTTGAGCATGGATTCTTCATGGAAAATGGGCTATTTTGGGTCTAGTTTCACCTCAAATTGGCTTCATACTAATTGGAGTCATATATTTTCAGTTATAGTTCAAAACTCATGCTGGACTCATTGAGTCCCAACCTGCAGAAAATTGACACTTTCAAAACTCAATCTCCTCCAACTTCCTTACTTCAATTTGCATGTAATACACTTCTATAAGTAACAATCTCATTCCAATTAGGTCAATTGCAAGCATTTACACAAAATCTCTAAGTCATGTACACAAACCCTAATTTCCAAGTTTCACTCAATCAATTCAATCCCTTTTCACTTCTCATACATATAATCATATCAATTATTATCTCTGAACTCATTTACATTATTTGAACACAACAAAGCCAACACATTTCATGGCTTCCAAAATTTGGGGACATCATGGGTTCATGAATTTCTTATTAATTTCTTGAAATTTCCACTTATCTCAAGTCACTTTCAAGTATTAAAAGAAGAAGGAAGGGAGAAAAGCACTAACCTCTTATGACCCAACTTGAAAATTTTCCCAAAACTTCAAATTTCTTTCTTCCTATGGGTACCTAGAGCTTCCTTATGATGTGGGCTAAATTTTTAATGAAGGGGACCATGGGTTTTGGTGGATGGATAGAGAGGAATTCAAGCTTGAGGCTTGAAAGAAAATGGTGGAAGAGGGAACCAATATACCAGCCAAAAAGAGAAAGAGAAGAGGAAGAAGAAGACTTGGTTGGTGGGGTTTGTCTTCTTGTGTCTATTTATATACATATTTTTATTGTACTTTATTATTTTATTTTATGTCATAAGCTTTTCCTTTTCTTTTCTTTTCTTTTTCTTTCTCTTCTCATTTTCCTAATTAAATCCATAATTTTAACTTATATTAATTATTTTATTTCCTAATTTTAATTTGATATTTAGGTTAAAATTGACCTCTAGGGGTGAAATGACCAAAATGCCCTTCATGGTGCTCATCGGGTTATTTTTATTATTTATACCAATTAATAAATTCTCTAAATTTTATTTTATTTCTCAAAATTTTTCCTATATTTTTTTAATATTTATTTCATTAATTTATGCCTCCTCACTATAGTTTAAGTGTAGTTCCAGATATCCTAATTGTCCGAACAGACATTAGTCATCGAAACAGTAAAATGTACGGACTACCTACGGTGAAGGCATTACATTAACCCCTAACAAAAATCCATTACATAGCACCTATTCACTAAAGGGTCATCTCATGTACTCGTGTTCTTGGGCAACCCAAAATAGTGAAATATCAAACATTCCTTTTATCCGTATAAAGGATTAACATCATCATTCTAACCCCTAAATTATCAATTTATAAAGAGTATAATATTAAATCTGCTTACCCTCGTTGAGGGACAAGGTGGGGTGCTTAACACCTTCCCCACCCGTACACGGACCCCGAACCTAGAATCTCAGTTTTCAAAGTGGATTTTAATTTTTACAAATAGTTTTCTTTAATTTCCCTCAAAATTAGAGTGGTGACTCCTCACTTTTTCCACTTCGGTGAGAATCGTCTGGCGATCGCAAAACCCTTGCGACAGATATCTGTTCCGTTGCTAAATGTAGTGCTAATTAAAAAAAGGCTCTGCAATATAACACTAATTTTAGCTACGAATTTTCATTTTGTTGCTAAATTGTAGTGCCTTGAAAAAGGAACTACACTTTAGCAACCAGTTTTATTAGTCTGATGCGAAATTAGCAATGGATTTGTGCTTTCGTTACTAATAGCAATGAATTTTTACTTCTGTTGCAAATAATATATTTAAATATTTTTATAATGCTGAGTAAAAATGAATTTTAGCAAGAGAGGAAGTTTCCATTACTAATATTAACGAATTTAGCAATAGATTCATAATTTCATTGCTAAAGTATTGCTCCATGCAATTTTATTCTAAATTTGCAACGAGATCATAGATCCATTGTAAACCATTGCAAATCTACTTTCTTTTTGTAGTGTATATAATATACATCGTTCAAGCAACATTTTTTTTAATTAAAATCTTTGTCAAGTAGCTGTAGGCATATTACTTACTTAATAGATAAATATTCAAGTCTTCACTCTGCCAATCCCTCTACTTGAAAAAAAAAATTATATATATTTCTAACTAACTTGAACTTGTATATCTACGAATCATGTAAACTTATTTATACTCACTTATCTTATATAATTAACTATTCAGTTTTTTAGATTAATTAAGTTTACTTCCTAATATCTCCTGCAAACTTAATTTGTCTTTTCATATTTTTCGGTTATTGATGATAATTACTTAGTTCACGCCTGATAGGAAAATCACAAAAACGGTAAAAAATATTTTTTTCTTCTTGTGTCATGAATGTGTTGTTCCACCATAACTCATGATTCTTTATCTTCTTGTTCTTCCAATTCTTTTCATTCTATCCATTAAGATTGTAAATAGCTTCATCAAACTGTTTGTAAGTGTTCATAAATGACGTTTTTCAATTCTTCTATTTCATATTTTGCTTCATCAATTTCTCACTCATTAACATCTTTGATCACAATGGGACAAATACATTTTCAAATGTCTAATCACACATAACGCAACTTCATTTTCCACATCCTTCTCATAAACCTTGCAACCATATTGTGTATGCCTTTCAAATGTCTTCAAACTGATAAATAATTTACTAGTGGCAAATTTAGCTTTTCAGAGTATCATCTTAAATGGGACAACTATACCAATTGGCACTTCACTTCCCATTTCCAAACACTTGGTTGTTATTTGACCCTTTCTTGGAAGACCTTGACTTCTCTCTTAGAAAACTTTTCGCCTAATCTTCTATGTCTCCATGGATTGTATGAACCTGGAGATTTCAAACAAGACATCCTTCTCAACATGTTTCTTTTGTCAAACCTAGAGAAATACTTTCAACAGAGAGATACTTTCTTAAAGAGTGTTTTCCATTTTCTCTCCTGTTTTTTCACTGTCACCTCTAATTATTAATACTCTCTATGCTTTTATACCACTTTGTTAGAAACATTTCGGATTTGGCATCTCTTTATTGGAAAGGAGAGGAATAACTCAAGATAAATAAGGAATCACAAGGAAATGGAGTACACAAAAACTCTCAAATAATCTACATAACATATATCTTAGAAAGGTGTATATCATACTTTATTCATGCGTGACACTCATATTTCTGGGCGATTCACATTTGTCTAAGCATCACATTTATCTATACCCACCCATCTCATATTCTAAACTATTCATATTTCTAGATGTATAAATTAAGTTTAATTTACAATATATATATATATATATATATATATATATATATATATATATATATATATATATATATATATATATATATATTATGGTGTGCATGTTTAACGTAAAGTACTTTTAGGGTTGTTAGGAGGTTACGAATGCGTGTCCTATAAAAGTTTTATCTCGTGAGAGGCGGTTACAAAGAGAGTACATAGGACAGGCAGTGTAGAAGTGCCCTTTAACAATTATCTACCCTTATCAGTTTTTTAATAATACCCTTTTCTTCCTATAAATAGAGGCTACTGGGAGACTATTATTAGTCATCTCTTAACTTCTCCCTCTTTCTTTCTGTATGTGTCTCTCTCTTTCCAAACTCAAGTTCTCTTGCCTTTCAAAGAAAATTTTAACTTTCATTTACATGATACTCTAATCAAAGTCCGAAGCTGTAGGTAGAATAAAGCCATAGAATATCAGGGAGAGAGGAGAGCACTGGTGGTGATATTGTTGACAGAAGATAGAGAGCACAGATGATGACGTGCAATTAATGGACTGCGCATCTCACTCCTTTGTGCTCTCTATGCTTCTGTCATCACCTTCAACCCGTCTCACCCTTTCTTTTTCTTCTTCTTTAATGTCTTTCTTTCCTTTTTTCTATTATTATTAAAAAAAAGTGTTCATTTATGTTTCTCATTACCCACATGATTTTTTTCTTTGCTTTATATTCTTGTCCTTGTTTTGATTAGTTCAGATCATAAGGATGATTCTTGATGATTGCAAAATGAAAGGCAGGCTAAGCGAAGACAGCAGTTGCTTGGTAAATTGGTAGGCCATCAATGGTGTGATCCTTTTTGTTCCATATATTTATTGTCATGTATATCTACAGATGATATGGCTCTCCAATAGGAAATCAATTGCAGTTCTTTGATTCAATTTTATTCATGTGGTTTTATGCAGTAATTTTACTCAAACCTTTTTTATTGTGTATTTGATTAGTTTGGTAAGTTGAAATCCAAATAGCTTTCTTTCTTTTTACAAGAAGAAATAAATCTGACAAAATTCTGATGCTATGCATATGCTTATTAGATATATTAGAACCAAAGTGATTCCGAAAAGCAGCAGGCACCACACTTGCTTTGTGGGAGAAGGGCTATCTCTAAATTATTGGAGTTTTTTCATTAAGCGAATGTGTAATAAAGCTAGACAAAATAATAATAATAATAATAATAATAATAATAATAATAATAATAATAATAATAATAATAATAAATCTCCAAATTCCCTATATAATTCTAGAACTTAATTTCTAGCTAGATTGAACACTTCTTTGAATTGGCTTAACAAGAAAATTATTGTATGTACTTGGGTTTATATACGCCTAATTAATAAAAATTTAATAAATAATAATTTTGTATAGATGTAATCATGATTTTTGATAGGACCCACCATATGTCCAAGAGTAGATGAGACTTACTCGGCTTAATATTGAGATAAGAATATGCCCATAATAGTTTGATCAAAAGAATCCTCATGAGTCGAAATGTTCCTTCAAATTACTTTTCTTAGTTGCCTCAAATTTTTTTTTTCAATGTTAATCAAGATTTTAAGAGTGATTTCACATCCGTTTAATTAACTTTGATTTGTAGAGCTTGATGTTATATTTAAATATATGTAAAGTTCTCGTTTAAACTCGATCTATTATGAATTCAAGACGCAATATATATAATAGTTTTAGATAAGTCTTTGCTTAATACATCAACATCTCTTTACGTGTGTTTCTATAGCACTTGCATTTATTTCTTGAATGGAAAAAAAAAATTTCCTGATTCAGGAGAAATGAGGAAAGCTACTGCCGGCCAGCTGGGACATGGCGACAGGATAGGAAAATTCTTGAAGCAAAAATAATTCTTAGGGCTGATGAGAAAATTTGCTGAAATAGTTTATTGGAGGTGCTGATAAATGCTCAGTTTGCTCAGAAAATAATTTGCATAATGAGGCAGCATAAATTTTAACTACTACTCTGTCATCAGCAACAAATTGATGTTCTTATTGTTAAAAGATCAAGTTCATTTACAAAACGGGAATCGATATATACATTTCATGTACTTTGGATGTAGTGATTTGAAATAAGAGAGCTGTGTATTTGTTTTAGTTTAAGTTGTTTGAAATGAAAGTTGATTCATAGTTTGTTAACTGCATTTATAAATAAATATTAAATTTATAATGTGACATATAATTTATAATGTGATATATATATATATATATATATATATATATATATATATATATATATATATATATATATATAATTCAAATCACACTATTAGAATAGTTAGATTTAGCAGTAATGATTCTTACCGCTAAATGTATTAAATTTGATGTGACATAAGTTTATGATAATAACATGTAAGTTACCATATGTTGCTACTATAAAATTGTAACTATAAATATTTTGCAACAAAATTATAATCACTATAAAAAATAAAAAGGTTACTGGTAACAATAATTATTATCATAAAAAATTTTGAATGATAACAAAAATTACTACCATATTTTTTTATGTACTATTAACAATAATTGTTCATGTTGCTGCTATATGTTAATTTTATATGTTACAAAATTAATGTTACTATAAAATTTTTACTGCTAAGTTGTACTCTGTGCCTTCTGTAGAAATAGAACTATGTTCTGGCATAACTGTACTAAAACAAAGTTTGTCTGCAATCCCCTCTTCATGGTGCACCATGGAGAAGCACGCAGCTCTACACAATAATCTCTTATTGGTACTGTAATCTACAACTTATAGCACAAACATCGAGAACATTGTATAGTTACTACAGTACGTCCCAACATTCTAGGTTTCCCAATCTCTTATCTCTCTTAAACTCACTAATATCATAAAATTACTCTGACTGAATTATCCACTGACGAGTGCCAGCAATGTTACCCTCACCCCTATTTAGGACAACTATACTGTCGTAACTCACCTTTATGTATTCATGCATTTGTGCTAGATAGGCACGCCACCTAACCCCATACTGACAAAAACACAGAACTTTTTGGAGTACGTATTCCCATGGCAAACTTCAACACGTCTGCTAACCTTAGTTCACATCAACATGTACTCCACAAAAATCGAGACACTAAACTAAAGCACTATTATACTACCAAAGGAATAATGCAAAGTCTAAAAACAAGGATTTACAAAAGAAGACGAAACAGGATCCTATACTCTGCATGTGATAACTCTAGGTATACACTTTCCTATGAATCAAGAGCCTAAACTCTGATACCAACTTTGTCACGACCCTAAAATTATGGGCCGGACCAGCACTAGGACTTGGGTCAACATAAGGCCCCCAAAGCCCGTAGTAAGCCTAACTAATTTTAGCCTAACCATAAAGCCCATATCTAGAGCTCATTTTCAAGAAATCAACTGGCAAAGTCTGACCATAAACTAAACTACCCAACGTGGAGTTTTAGTGTAATGGCCCGGCCCACTAGTGATATTGTCCGCTCTGGGCTGAAGCCCTCACGGTTTTAAAACGCGTCACTAGGAGTTACGAACCACCAACTTATAAACCTAGCATCTCTCCCGTGTTTTGCCAATGTGGGATTTGCCTAGGGTGTTACATTTAGTTCACCCAACTTGTGATCACAAAATATATAAATTTGGGGAGTTCTGCTCACCCTCACAATCCTCAACATAACATTTATATCAAATGGGAGCTCAGCTCTCTCATCTAAGGTATATATTCATTCCATTCAACCACACATGCATAAATTTAGGTTTACAGTTTCAAAACAAATAATCTTTTATAGTCCCACGCTAAATATAATATCCTAGCACATGCAAAGTCTAGATTTTTAATCAAACTGTAAAATACTGATATTTGCTGCTAGTAGACCTGCGAAGAAGGAAACAGATTAATCACAAAGAAAGAGAACCTCCTATAACCTGGAAAAAATAAGGTAAACAGGAGTGAGTGTTCGACTCATAAAGTAAGATATTGATTTTAAATACAATTTCTATAACTATCTAGGCTAATGTATTCTTAAGGATGAAATGCAGCATATACTAACACATTTAATCAAGTTCAAACTATATCTGCACAAAGAATAATTTGGAGTACTCACACACCCATGTGTCACATCAATCAAATATATATATATATATATGGGAGCTGATCTCCTATACAACTCTCTTAATCTATTACCTTCTTGAAAGATTAACTCAAGCTGGACTTTCTCTTAATAATCCAAATGCAGGGGTCAGCGAGATCAACTCAAATCTGTACTCACCCTGACTTATTAGAAAAAGGATTGTGCCTCAAGCGAGACTAGCTCAGGCCGATCTGCCCGCCCTACCCATATCCAATACCACACCTCACGCATATCGACACACGCACACAGCTCCAAATTACCCTAAGGTGACACCTACATCAATTTCATCAAATAATAGTATAACACAAAGCGTGCCTATAATAACTATATACATATAATTATAAGTGAATGTATGAGCATGCCTTATATATAATAATAATATTGAAATTCTAAATAAAATCAATATCTACTCATAAACCCACTAGATATCACTGTGGTAGCTAGACGGAAGAAAAATGCTGATTCTGATTACTTAAACAATTATGTTAATGAATTCATCAATATCAACACAAAATAATTATTTAAAAATTTGGGGTGTTACAAATAAGAGTACAATTAAAATAAAAATTATTAAAATAATAAATTATTTATAAAAAGTTAGTACCAAAAAATTAGTATAAAAATATTATAAAAAATTACTAATAAAATTAATAACTAAAATAATATCATAAATAAATTATAATAAAATTATTACCATTAAAATGCTAACAAAAATTAATATAAAAATTTTTGAAAGAAAAATTACTAAAAACAATTGCCACAAATATATTATAAAAAAATTGCTAAAAAATTAATTATTAATAAAAATTAATATTAAAAATAAATCACTAAAAAAAATATATTTGTGCAAAAATTTCTATCTTATGACTAATAAAAGACCATTGTAAATACATTATTAATAAAGTAAATTACAATTTTATTATTAAATAGTAAAATAAAAGAATATGATGAGAAAAAAAATATATAATGAAGAAGAAAATATATGAGAAAAACATAAGAAAATAAGAGAGAAGAGAAAAAAGAGTTAAATGAAGAAAGAGTTAAATGAGAGAAAAAGAAAACAAAGAAATATATATTAATAAAAGGCAAAATAGATGAAAAAAAAAGGAAAAAAATGAGAGAAAATAAAAGAAAAAGAGGTGAGGAAAGAAAATGAATAGGAGTTTGTAAATGTGAATTAACAATAGATTTTACAATGGATTTCTAATTGAAAAAAAAAGGCAAGCATTTTCTCCCCATAAATTGGAAACGGATTAAAAAATCGTTGCTAAATTAGCAACAAATTTTAAGATTCGTTGCTAACCTTTTTTTTTTTTTTTAAAAAGCATGCTTTTGAAAATTTGATGAAAAATTTCCTGTTACAATTTAGCAATGTAATTAACAATTTGTTGCTAATTGAGTAATGGATTCCAAGATCTATTGCTAAAAAAAAAAAAGTGAAATTTAAAAAAAAAAAAGGCAAACATTTTCCCTTCATAATTTAGCAATGGAATTGCCGGTCCATTGCTAAATGTATTGCCAATAAAAAATGACTCAACATTTTAGCAATGAATAATAGCATTGGATATTTGTTCTGTTGCTAAATGTAGTGCCAATTAAAAAAGGCTCTACAATTTAGCACTAATTTTAGCTACAAATTTTCATTTCGTTGCTAAATTGTAGTTTCTTAAAAAAGAAACTATACTTTAGCAATTAATTTTATTAGTTTGATGTAAAATTAGCAACAAATTTATGCTTTCGTTGCTAATAGCAAAAAAATTTTACTTCTATTGCAAATTTTATATCTAAATATTTTTATAATGCCGAGTAAAAATAAATTTTAGCAACAGAGGAAGTTTTCATTACTAATATTAACGAATTTAGCAATAGATTCAAAATTTCATTGCTAAAGTATTGCTCCATGCGATTTTATTCTGAATTTGCAACGATATCATAGATCCATCGTAAACCATTGCAAATCTACTTTCTTTTTTTAGTGTATATAGTATACATCATTCAAGCAATTTATTAAAATCTTTATCAATTAGCTATAGGCATATTACTCACTCAATAAACATATATTTGAGTCTTCACTCTGTTGATCCCTCTACTTAAAAAAAAAGTTATATATATTTCTAACCCAAACTTATATATCTACGCATCATGTAAACTTATTTATACTTACTTATCTTATATAATTGACTATTCAGTTTTTTACATGAATTAAGTTTACTTTCTAATATCTCCCACAAACTTAATTTGTCTTTTCATATTTTTCACTTATTGATGATAATTACTTAGTTCACGCCTTTTCATATTTTTTTTCTTCTTGTGTCATGAATGTGTTGTTCCACCATAAATCATGATTCTTTATGTTCTTCCAATTCTTTTCATTCCATCCATTAAGATTGTCAACAGCTTCATCAAACTGTTTGTAAGTTTTCATAAACGACGTTTTTCAATTCATCCATTTCTCACTCATTAACATCTTTGACCACAATGGGATAAATACTTTTTCAAATGTCCAATCACACATAGCGCAACTTCATTTTCCACATCCTTCTCATAAACCTTGCATCCATATTGTGCATGCCTTTCAAGTGTGTCTTCAAACTCATAAATAATTTACTAGCGGCAAATTTAGCTATTCAGAGTATCATCTTAAATTGGCACTCCACTTCCCATTTCCAAACACTTGGTTGTTAGTTGACCATTTAGTGTCTTTCAGTTTATTTGAGGGTTTCTTCACAACCTTACTAGTTCTTGGAAGACCTTCTTGACTTCTCTCTTAGAAAACTTTTAGCGTAATCTTCTATGTCTCAATGGATTGTATGAACCTGGAGATTTCGAACAAAACATCCTTCTCAACACTTTCTTTTGTCAAACCTAGAGAAATACTTTCAATAGGGAGATAATTTCTTAAAGAGTGTTTTCCATTTTCTCTCCACTTTTTTCACTATCACCTCTCATTATCAATACTCTTCATGCTCTTATACCACTTTGTTAGAAACATTTAGGATTTGGCATCACTTTATTGGAAAGGAGAGGAATAACTCAAGATAAATAAGGAATCACAAGGAAATGGAGTATACAAAAACTCTCAAATAATCTACATAACATGTCTTTTTTTTTTTTTTTTGATAGGCAATAATCTACATAACATATATAAAAACTATCAAATAATCTACATAACATGTATCTTAGAAACGTATATATCATACTTTATTCATGCATCATACTCATATATTTCTTGGCGCTTCACATTTATCTAAGCATCACATTTATCTATACCCACCCATCTCATATTCTAAGCTATTCATATTTCTAGAAGTATAAATTAAGTTTAATATATATATATATATATATATATATATATATATATATATATATATATATATATATATATATATATATATTGTATGGCGTGCATGGTTAACGTAAAGTACTTTTAGGTTTGTTAGGAGGTTACGAATGGGTGTCATATAAAAGTTTATCTCGTGAGAGGCGGTTACAAAGAGAGTACATGGGACAGGCAGTGTAGAAGTGCCCTCTAACAATTATCTACCCCTATCAGTCTTTTAATAAGGACCCTTTTCTTCCTATAAATAGAGACTACTGGGAGACTATTATTAGTCATCTCTTAACTTCTCCCTCTTTCTTTCTGTGTGTGTCTCTCTCTTTCCAAACTCATGTTCTCTTTCATTTCAAAGAAAATTTTAACTTTCAATTACATGATACTCTAATCAAAGTCTGAAGCTGTAGGTAGAATAAAGCTATAGAATATCAGGGAGAGAGGAGAGCACTGGTGGTGATATTGTTGACAGAAGATAGAGAGCACAGATGATGATGTGCAATTAATGGACTGCGCTTCTCACTCCTTTGTGCTCTCTATGCTTCTGTCATCGCCTACAACCCCTCTCACCCTTTCTTTTTCTTCTTCTTTAATTTCTTGCTTACCTTTTTTTTTATTATGACAAAAAAAAAAGTGTTCATTTATGTTTCTCATTATCCACATGATTTTTTTCTTTGCTTTATATTCTTGTCCCTGTTTTAATTAGTTCAGATCATAAGGATGATTCTTGATGATGGTAAAATGAAAGGCAGGCTAAGCGAAGACAGCAGTTGTTTGGTAAATCGGTAGGCCATCAATGGGGTATGATCCTTTTTTGTTCCATATATTTATTGTCATGTATATCTACATATGATATGGCTCTCGAATGGGAAATCAATTGAAGTTCTTTGATTCAATTTTATTCATGTGGTTTTATGCAGTAAGTTCACTCAAACCTTTTTTTTGTGTATTTGATCAGTTGGCTAAGTTGAAATCCAAATAGCTTTCTTGCTTTTCACAAGAAGAAATGAATCTGACAAGATTCTAATGCTATGCATATGCTTATTAGATATATTAGAATCAAAGTGATTCCTAAAAGCAGGAGGCACCGCAATTGCTTTGTGGGAGAAGGGCTGTCTCTAAATTATTGGAGTTATTCATTAAGCGAATGTGTAATAAAGCTAGACAAAAAAATAATGATAATAACACTCCAAATTCCCTATATAATTCTAGAACTTAATTTCTAGCTAGATTGAACACTTCTTCGAATAGGCTTAACAAGAAAATTATTTTATTTGGGTGGGTGTATATACGCCTAATTAATAAAAATTTAATAAATAATAATTTTTATCGGCTAATCATGTTTTTGACGGGACCCACCATACATCCAAGAGTAGATAAGACTTACTTGGCTTAATATTGAGATAAGAATATGCCCATAATAGTTTGATCAAAAGAATCCTCATGGGTAGAAATGTTCCTTCAAATTACTTTTCTTAGTTGCCTCAAACTCTTTTTTCCAATGTTAATTAAGATTTTAAGAGTGAGTTTTCACATCTGTTTAATTACCTTGACTTGTAAAGCTTGATATTATATTTAAATATATGTAAAATTCTTGTCTAAACTCAGTCCATCATGAATTCAAGACACAATATATAGAAGAGTTCTAGATCAGTCTTTGCTTGATACATCAACATCTCTTTACGTGTGTTTCTATAGCACTTGCATTTATTTCTTGAATGAAAAAAAAAATTTTCCTGATTCAAGAGAAATGAGGAAAGCTACTGCCGGCCAGCTGGGACATGGCAACAGGATAGGAAATTCTTGAAGCAAAACTAATTCTTAGGGCTGATGAGAAAATTTGCTGAAATAGGTTATTGGAGATGCTGATAAAATCTCAGTTTGTTCAGAAAATAATTTGCATAATGAGGCAGCAGAAATTTTAACTACTACTCTGTCATTAGCAACAAATTGATGTTCTTATTGTCAAAAGATCAAGTTCATTTACAAAACGGGAATCGATATATACATTTCATGTACTTTGGATGTAGTGATTTGAAACAAGAGACCTGTATATTTGTTTTAGTTTAAGTTGTTTGAAATGAAAGCTGATTCATAGTTTAATGTTAATTGGATTTATTAATAAATATTAAATTTATAATGTGATATATATATATAAAATTCAAATCACACTATTAGAATAGTTGGATTTAGCAATAATGATTAATATATAGAATTTGCTACGACATAAATTTACGGTAATAATATATAAGTTACTATATGTTGCTGCTATAAAATTATAATTATAAATATTTTACAAAAAGATTACAATCAATATAAAAAATAAAAAAATTATTGGTAACAATAATTATTACCGTAAAAAATTTTGAATGATAACAAAAATTACTGTCATATTTTTTTATGTACTATTAATAATAATTGTTCATGTTGCTACTATATATTAATTTTATATGTTACAAAATTAATGTTACTGTAAAATTTTTACTACTAATTTTAATATTTATTGTAGTACTCACTTTTTAATTTTTCATGTTTATATCAATCTAATAGAAATTTATGGTTTTAATTAAAAATTTTATTCATCTAAAAGATGCTTATATATTCACTAAAAAAAATTGGTATATATATATATATATATATATATATATATATATATATATATATATATATATATATATATATATAATGACTATGAGCAAATAAAACTACCCTTAGTCTTTTATATTATTTATAACATTAAAAATTTTAGCACTGCAAAAAAAATAATTAAGTTAAAATGTTTAAAAAATTTTAATAATTTAAATTTATTTAAAAAATAATTAAATAATTTAATCTCTCAATTATGTTTCCCTTCAATTAAAATTAATTATTATCAAATAAATTAATTATTTCTATTCTATAAAAAGAATTGAAGAAAAATTTTAATAAGAACAAAGTTAATAAGTAAAAAAAAAAATCTAATAACTTCAAAAATTATCAAATCCAAAGACCAAATCATTCAATTTCTAAAATATAAGGACTAAGTTTAATATCAGTCAAAATTCATGAATCAAATAATAAATTTTTCTTAATTGACTAAGAGTACAATTGTAATAAAAATTATTAAAACAATAAATTATTTATAAAAAGTTAGTACCAAAAAATTAGTATAAAAATATTATAAAAACAAATTACTAATAAAATTAATAACTAAAATAATATCATAAATAAATTATAATAAAATTATTACTATTAAAATGCTAACAAAAATTAATATAAAAATTTTTGAAAGAAAAATTACTAAAAAAAATTGCCATAAATATATTATAATAAAAAATTGCTAAAAATTAATTATTAATAAAAATTACTATTAAAAATAAAATACTAACAAAAAAATATATTTGTGCAAAAATTTCTATCTTATGACTAATAAAAAACATTGTAAACGCATTATTAATGAAATAAATTACTATTTTATTAATAAATAGTGAAAAAAAAAAAAGAAAATGATGTGAGAAAAAAGAAGATAATGAAGAAGAAAATAGATGAGAAAAATATAAGAAAATGAGAGAGAAGAAAAGAAAGAGTTAAATGAGAGAAAAAGAAAATAAAGAAATATATATTAATGAAAAGCAAAATAAATGTAACAAAGAATGGAAAAAAATAGAGAAAATAGAAGTAAAAGAGGTGAGGAAAGAAAATGAACAGGAGTTTGTAAACGCGAATTAACAATGGATTTCTAATTGAAAAAAAGGCAAGCATTTTCTCCCCATAAATTGGAAACGGATTAAAATATAGTTGCTAAATTAGCAACAAATTTTAAGATTTGTTGCCAACTTTTTTTTTTTTTAAAGCATGCTTTTGAAAATTTGGTGAAAATTTTCTCATTACAATTTAGCAATGTAATTAACAATTTGCTGCTAATTGAGTAACGGATTGCAAGATCTATTGCTAATAAAAAAAGTGAAATTAAAAAAAACAAATTGACAAACATTTTCCCTTCATAATTTAGCAATGGAATTACCAATCCATCAAACATTTTCCCTTCATAATTTAGCAATGGAATTACCAATCCATTGCTAAATGCATCGCCAATAAACATTTTAGCAATGAATAATAGCATTGAATATCTGTTCCATTGCTAAATGTAGTGCCAATTAAAAAAAGCTCTACAATTTAGTGCTAATTTTAGCCACCAATTTTCATTTCGTTGGTAAATTGTAGTGCCTTAAAAAATGAACTAAACTTTAGCAATCAATTTTATTAGTGATGTAAATTTAGCAACAAATTTATGCTTTCATTACTAATAGCAATGAATTTTTACTTTCTTTGTAAATTGTATATTCAAATATTTTTATAATGCCAAGTAAAAACGAATTTTTAGCAACAAGGAAGTTTCCATTACTAATATTAATGAATTTAGCAATAGATTCATAATTTCATTGCTAAAGTATTGGTCAATGCAATTTTATTTTGAATTTGCAACAATATCATAGATCCATTGTAAACCATTGCAAATCTACTTTCTTTTTGTTGTCTACATAGTATACATCATTCAAGCAACATTTTTTTTTATTAAAATCTTTGTCAAATAGCTCTAAGCATATTACTCACTTAATAGACATATATTCGAGTCTTCACTTTGCCAATCCCTCTACTTAATATATATATATATATATATATATATATATATATATATATATATATATATATATATATATATCTACACATCATGTAAACTTATTTATACTTACTTATCTAATATAATTGACTATTCAGTTTTTTATATGAATTAAGTTTACTTTCTAATATCTCCCATGAACTTAATTTGCCTTTTCATATTTTTCACTTATTGATGATAATTACTTAGTTCACGCCTGATAGGAAAATCACAAAAAGGCAATATATATTTTTTCTTCTTGTGTCATGAATGTGTTGTTCCACCATAACTCATGATTCTTTATCTTCTTGTTCTTCCAATTCTTTTCATTCTATCCATTAAGATTGTCAATAGCTTCATCAAACTGTTTGCAAGTTTTCATAAACGACGTTTTTCAATTCTTCTATTTCATATTTTGCTTCATCCATTTCTCACTCATTAACATCTTTGACCACAATGTGATAAATACTTTTTCAAATGTCTAATCACACATAACGCAACTTCATTTTCCACATCCTTCTCATAAACCTTGCATCCATATTGTGCATGCCTTTCAAATATGTCTTCAAACTTATAAATAATTTACTAGTGGCAAATTTAGCTTTTCAGAGTATCATCTTAAATTGGCACTTCACTTCCCATTTCCAAACACTTGGTTGTTATTTGACCCTTTAGTGTCCTTCAGTTTATTTGAGGGTTTCTTCACAACCTTACTAGTTCTTGGAAGACCTTCTTGATTTCTCTCTTAGAAAACTTTTCGCGTAATCTTCTATGTCTCAATGGATTGTATGAACCTGGAGATTTCAAACAAAACATCCTTCTCAACATATTTCTTTTGTCAAACCTGGAGAAATACTTTCAATCGAGAGATACTTTCTTAAAGAGTGTTTTCCATTTTCTCCCCTCTTTTTTCATTATCACCTCTAATTATCAATATTCTTCATTCTCTTATACCACTTTGTTTTAAACATTTAGGATTTGGCATCACCTTATTGGAAAGGAGAGGAATAACTCAAGATAAATAAGGAATCACAAGGAAATGGAGTATACAAAAACTCTCAAATAATCTACATAACATATATCTTAGAAAGGTGTATATCATACTTTATTCATGCATCACACTCATATATTTCTTGGCGATTCACATTTATCTAAGCATCACATTTATCCATACCCACCCATCTCATATTCTAAACTATTCATATTTCTAGATGTATAAATTAAGTTTAATTTACAATATATATATATATATATATATATATATATATATATATATATATATTGTATGGTGTGCATGGCTAACGTAAAGTACTTTTAGGGTTGTTAGGAGGTTACGAATGGGTGTCCTATAAAAGTTTTATCTCGTGAGAGGCGGTTACAAAGAGAGTACATAGGACAGGCAGTGTAGAAGTGCCCTTTAATAATTATCTACCCTTATCAGTCTTTTAATAAGGACCCTTTTCTTCCTATAAATAGAGGCTACTGGGAGACTATTATTAGTCATCTCTTAACTTCTTCCTTTTTCTTTCTGTGTGTCTCTCTCTTTCCAAACTCAAGTTCTCTTTCCTTGCAAAGAAAATTTTAACTTTCATTTATATGATACTCTAATCAAAGTCCGAAGCTTTACGTAGAATAAAGCTATAAAATATCAGGGAGAGAGGAGAGCACTGGTGGTGATATTGTTGACGGAAGATAGAGAGCACAGATGATGATGTGCAATTAATGGACTACGCATCTCACTCCTTTGTGCTCTCTATGCTTCTGTCATCGCCTACAACCCCTCTCACTCTTTCTTTTTCTTCTTCTTTAATGTCTTTCTTTCCTTTTTTTATTTTTATTTAAAGAGAAAGTGTTCATTTATGTTTCTCATTACCCACATGATGTTTTTCTTTGCTTTACATTCTTGTCCTTGTTTTGCTTAGTTCAGATCATAAGGATGATTCTTGATGATGGTAAAATGAAAGGCAGGCTAAGCGAAGACAGCAGTTGTTTGGTAAATTGGTAGGCCATCAATGGGGTATGATCCTTTTTTGTTCCATATATTTATTGTCATGTATACCTACATATGATATGACTTTCCGATAGGAAATCAATTGAAGTTCTTTGATTCAATTTTATTGATGTGGTTTTATGCAGTAAGTTTACTCAAACCTTTTTTTTTTGTGTGTGTATTTGATCAGTTGGCTAAGTTGAAATCCAAATAGCTTTTCTTCTTTTCACAAGAAGAAAAGAATCTGACAAGATTCTGATGCTATGCATATGCTTATTAGATATATTAGAATCAAAGTGATTCCTAAAAGCAGCAGGCACCACACTTGCTTTGTGGGAGAAGGGCTGTCTCTAAATTATTGGAGTTATCCATTAAGCGAATGTGTAATAAAGCTAGACAAAATAATAATAATAATAATAATAATGCTCCGAATTCCCTATATAATTCTAGAACTTAATTTCTAGCTAGATTGAACACTTCTTCGAATAGGGCTAACAAGAAAATTATTGCATGTACTTGGGTGTATATACGCCTAATTAATAAAAATTTAATAAATAATAATTTTTATAGGCCTAATCATGATTTTTTATATGACCCACCATACATCCAAGAGTAGATGAGACTTACTCGGCTTAATATTAAGATAAGAATATAGTTTGAAAAAAAGAATCCTCATAGAAAAAAATTCCTCTTTTACTTTCTTTAGTAGTTGCCTCAAACTCTTTTTTTCAATGTTAATTAAGATTTTAAGAGTGAGTTTTCACATCTTTTTAATTACCTTGATTTGTAGAGCTTGATGTTATATTTAAATATATGCAAAATTCTTGTCTAAACTCGGTCTATCATGAATTTAAGACACAATATATAGAAGAGTTCTAGATCAGTCTTTGCTTGATACATCAACATCTCTTTACGTGTGTTTCTATAGCGCTTGCATTTATTTCTTGAATGGAAAAAAAAATTTCCTGATTCAGGAGAAATAAGGAAAGCTACTGCCGGCAGCTGGGACATGGCAACAGGACAGGAAATTCTTGAAGCAAAACTAATTCTTAGGGCTGATGAGAAAATTTGCTGAAATAGTTTATTGGAGACGCTGATAAAATCTCAGTTTGTTCAGAAAATAATTTGCATAATGAGGCAGCAGAAATTTTAACTACCACTCTGTCATCAGCAAGAAATTGATGTTCTCATTGTAAAAAGATCAAGTTCATTTACAAAACGGGAATCGATATATACACTTCATGTACTTTTGATGTAGTGATTTGAAATAAGAGAGCTGTGTATTTGTTTTAGTTTAAGTTGTTTGAAATGAAAGTTGATTCATCGTTTGTTAACTGCATTTGCTGAGGCATAAGTTCATGGTAACTATATTTAAGTCACTAAATATTGCTGCTATAAAATTGTAACTATAGATATTTTACAACATTATAATCACTATAAAAAATAAAAAGTTGTTAATAGCAATAATTATTACGACAAAAAATTTTGAATGATAACAAAAATTATTGCCATATCTTTTTTATATACTATTAACAATAATTATTCATTTTACTGCTATATCTTACTTTTATATGTTACATAATTAATGTTGCTATAAAATTTTTTCTGCTAATTTAATATTTGTTGTAGTACTCACTTTTTAATTTTTCATGTTTATATCTATCTAATTGAAATTTATGGTTTTAATTTAAATTTTTTTTCATCTAAAAAAACTCATATATTCACTATATATATATATATATATATATATATATATATGAGCAAATAAAACTACCCTTAGTCTTTTATATTATTTATAACATTAAAAATTTTAACACTACAAAAAGAAAAGTTAAAATGTTTAAAAAATTTTAATAATTTAAATGTATTTAAAAAATAATTAAATGATTTAATCCCTCAATTATGTTTCCCTTCAATTAAAATTAATTATTATCAAATAAATTAATTATTTCTATTCTATAAAAAGAATTCAAGAAAAATTTTAATAAGAACAAAGTTAATAAGTAAAAAAATTTCTAATAACTTCATAAATTATCAAATATAAGGACTAAATCATTCAATTTCTAAAATATAAGGACAAAGTTTAATATCGGTCAAAACTTATCAACCAAATAGTAAATTTTCCTTAATTGAGTAAGAGTACATTTTTATTTTCACTTAAACAAACAGTAATATTGGACAATAGGATCTCTGATTTTGACAAAAGTATAAGTGAGAGACTAAATCATTCAATTTTCAAAATAATGAATTATTCTTTAGTTTATCATGAGGTTGTGAATTAAATCAATAGAATTATTTGATAATATCTACAATTTCAATATAATTTTAAATTAATTATATATTTATTCGTAATTATGTTAATATGAATTGATTTTATTGATTTAATTTATGGATAACGTTGTAAACTACCTAATATTGGATATAGATCACTTATATAAATGGATTTCTTTTTCAACTTGTTAACTAATATTTTAGAGACTCAATAATGAAAATTCAAAAAGAGTATGGGTTTTTTTTTCTAAATGCCTTTCTATATAATTTATATTTTTCAAAGTCTTCAAAAGAGGACAGCTTTCAAAGTCATCCCATGAGTCCATGACCGAACTTTCAAAGATTACTAGCAGGTAAAGAATCCTAACTTACTATTTGTGAAGGCTCAAAATTTAAAAATATAACCATTGAGATTTAACTTAATGATATAAATTATTTTTAAGACAGTAAAATTTTAAGTTCAAGTTTGTATCAAAGCCGATTACATAAAAATAAAAAATAAAAAATAAAAAGAAATAATTAAAGGTACCTCATATTATTTGTCTCTTATATTTTACTTACTAAAGAAATCAACTATTTTTTTTCCCTATCATTAAAAATTGATAGGATACTACTCCAAAATATTCGAATCCTAATTTAATATAGACATTATCCACTAAAAATAAGTCTCTCACTTTTTATTAGGAATTTCAAATTTCACTCTAATTGGACTTTTCTTAAAATATGAATTCTATCTCAAATGCCAAATTCTGCTCTAAATAGGAGTCTACCTAATGCCTATATAATAAGTTCAAATCTCCATAGTCACTTACGCTGTTCTCCCTAGTTAATTTTATATTTTATTCAGTTCCAATTATTGACTTAAGCATCAGAGAGTTTATCTAAGATAACTCACCTAATATTCTCTTTTGTCTTCCAGGTCTATATCCATAGAAAAAAAAATCCAAAAATAGCACCAAGAATACATGCACATGAATATTTTGTATAATTATCCATTCAATTATAATTTATAATATCTTTTTGAGGGTGTAAGAAGTGAGAGGTTTAAGTTTGTTCCCTCATATATCAATACAATAGAGAGTTTTCATCATTATAATAAATGTTTTGAAAAACTGTATATTATTTTTTATTTCAGAAATTAGAATGAAGTTACTAAATATTAAATTTTGGTGTATTATATAAAATTCGTGAATAATTGTCTCTTGAAGTTATTATGAGAAATTATTGAAATATTAACCTAATAACTAAAAAATAGAGATTATTATATAATATAGGAAAATACTTATCTACTCTAATGTATTATACCAAACTAATAAATAAATGTCATTTAGAGTATATATAGTATGTAATTGATTGGTTTGGTTCTTAATTGAATTATATATATATATAAACGAAGATGCCGAAATGCATTTTTAGTAACCAAACTAAACTAATGAGACAAACAAAACTCAAGACAAACTGAAATAAAATGTTCGGTTCAATCCATTGAATGTTCAAATTTCAATAACCAAACAAAGTCACATTTCTTTTTTTGAAAACAAAATCCCTTCGATTTCAAAAATAAAACAAATCAACTTCATAATAACAACAATTATCAACTTCAAATTATCAAAATCCAATAACAATAAATCTCAAAGTCAAGAAATTGAAAAAAAAAAATAGAGCTTGAGTTCTTTGTACGAGAACAATGTTATCTTCAGATTCATGCAACACCAATGCATTAGACCTTAAGCTCTTCCAATTGCCATTGACGGCAAATTTGGCCTCTCCTAGTTCATAAATCACGATTTTCTGAGTTTGGTCTTAGTAAATGATACATAGTCTAGCCCAAAGTCCAATCTCATTAGATCAGACCAACCATATCTGTATCTGACCTCGTGTGAATCAGACCTAATTACATACTAGTTCAAGAGTAGCTCAGCACAGGTCAAGCTATCTTTGATCTCATGGAAATCGTACAGTGTCAAACCCATGAGTTAGGAGATCGACACTCTAAACTGAGGTCGGAATGATGTAGGCGTAGTATGATTCCATAACGCATGGCTAAAAGGAATTACACTGATGCAAGGACATTTTCGTTACATATGGCTAAAAGGAGAGCATAGGATTGCCTGCAAAATCCCATGATTAGCTCTAATTACCCCCTACTACAATGTAAATAGGCTTCAGGCACTTGCCCAAGTATGTTTTTCACATACTCTAGCAAAAATACTATTTTATTGCCATTAACCTCCAAAAGCTTTCTCTAAGTTGGAGTGACTGCCAAATGGCCGCTGGCCTCATTTTTTTCTTCGTTTCAGGCAATTCGAGGCTCAATTCCATCCATCCGATGACTTAAAGATCCACGACAACATCAATAAAGTTTCTAGTTTGGGTTTTCATCGGACTGCTTGGAAAGATCAAGGATGGAGTAGAGAAAGACTCTACTGGTGGGAGCCTTGAGGATTTTATGAAGGGATTTGGACTTAGATCGGCAAATCCCTTCAAGAAGGAATCGATGACAACGTATTCGAGTGTTATGCCTAGAATTGCTTGTCAAAGGATATTGCTGATTCAGGTTAGAGAGGAAGTTTCTCATGAGGTATAGGTGAGGAAACATTATTGACTTGAGGCAAAGACATTGGCTATCAAGGACTTGAGGCTAAAAAATGTACAAGTCAGAACTTACTCAAGACTAGAAGGAGAAGAAAATTTGAGAAAGGAGGAAGGACATTGAGAACTTGGTGCAGCGTGTGACACGAAAAAGGATCGATACACGATTAAACCCTTAAAAATAAATAAGATTTAATCCAAAATCTTAAAATCCACAAGATTCAATCCAAAATCTAAGGATAAAATAAAGCAAAGACAGCTTTATGAGAAAGAAAACTTTATTAAATAAATCTAAAAACTTCTACATAATGAAAATATAATGGGTCTTTATAGAGTTTTAAATCCTAATCTAAGTAGGAATAAATTAAAAAGTCATAATCTAAATAGAAAATATATTTAAAACTTAAACTAAATAGATATAGTATTTTAGAGTCCTAAATAAAGTAGAAAGTATAAATAAAACTTTTTTAGGAACATAAAGAGTCTAATTAGAATTAGGAATCCTCGTGAAAATAGAAAAACATAAATCTTTACGTTTGGTATGAATTTGTGCACTATGTCATTCATCCATAGTTTCAAGAAAATTCGATCTTGAATTTTAAAGTGTGATAAAATCAAAAATATCATTGGTGGAACACAACATATTGTCTTCTTGGATGATGTCAATAAGATTGCCTTGAACAAAATTGAGTTGAGGAATTCAACATCTTCCTTTGCATCCTTATAAATATGCGGACAAATAAAATCAATCATGACAATAGGAATTAAAAGATTGGAAAAATTTTTAATCTCCATAAACTCCATGATTTGAGTTTCTTCAATTTCCACTATTGTCTCCATGGATTGTTCCTCTTCAATTTCATGGTTTGTTGTTATTCATTCCCTTGGACACTTTTTTCAAACTCTTCATCATTCACCATAACGAAAGGCAATGCAACTAAAGTTTCAGACTCTTCAAATTTAGATTCTTCAAGCTTAGGATCTTCAATTTCATGTTGTTTTTCTTATTCAAGTTGATCTCTTTGTTTTTGCTCCAAATCTTTATCGTCCTTTGATGTCATAATAAGATTTTTATTGCCCTTTGATGTCTTAATAAGATTTGCTTCCACCTATACATTTTTTTTTTTGTTTTTGTTGAAGTATACAATTCTTAAGCACCACTTCTTTTATATTTATTATTAGTAACAAGTGTTCTTTTATAATTAAAGAGATCATAATCATAATTGACTTTGTCATGGTTAACTCCTCTAGTTTAATTTAATTTATGATTTCTCTTCTTAATACCATGAACTCCCAATAAGAAGCGAATCTCTTGAAATTGACACTCTATATCCAATTTTAATTGCTTTGTAGTGTTTGTCTGATCTTTGATTGCTCGATAAATAGTGTGCAACCTTGATCATTATCATGAGTTTGATTGCCACCACTACTACCATTATTGGCTATCTTAGTAAGAGTGAAATCCCTTCTTTGATACCACTTGATGTAGTGTGCAGTATGGAAAAAGATCGACACATGATCAACCCTTAAAAATAAATAAGATCTAATTCAAGATCTTAAGAAACACAAGATTCAATC
Source organism: Hevea brasiliensis (assembly GCF_030052815.1). Lineage (NCBI taxonomy): Eukaryota > Viridiplantae > Streptophyta > Magnoliopsida > Malpighiales > Euphorbiaceae > Hevea > Hevea brasiliensis. The sequence goes on from NC_079494.1 coordinate 100,682,653, forward strand.
TAGAATCTAAGGATAAAATTAATGTAAAGATAATTTTATGAAGTAAGAAAACTTCATTAACTAAAAACTTCTACATAATGAAAATATGATAGTTATTTTAAATTTAAATCCTAATCTAAGTAGGAATGAATTAAAAAGTCCTAATCTAAATAGAAAATATATTTAAAACCTAAACTAAATAGAAATAATATTTTAAAGTCCTAAATAAAGTAAGAAGTATAAATGAAACCTATCTTGGAAAATAAAGAGTCCAATTAGAATTAGCAATTCTCGTAAAAATAGGAAAATATAAGTTTTCGAGTTTGGTATGAATTTGCACACCGTGTCAGAACTCGAAATGAAGAGAAAAAAAATGAGGAGAGAAAGGAGTGCTTAATGCAACAAAGAGTCTGGAGAGAGACAGAGGGGAGGAGGCAAGTATCACTAATTAAAATGACATTATATTACCTATTGATTTGGTTTAATTTTTTCAATTTTTAATCTTAATAAACAAATCAAATAGTAAAATCAAAATTTCTTTAAAAAAGATTAAAACAAATTGAATCGATTCAATTTAATTTTTGAATTAAAATCATTGTGTACTCTTTCTTTATGTAATGATGGGTGTAAAATATGTACATATGTGTCAAAATCATTCATCAACCAAGTGTGATGCATCATATTTATTTATTTATTTATTTTTGAAATAAGTTAATAGAGTAATTAAGTAGCAAAAAATTAATAGAGGAGATAATTGGAATATGAAATATAGTTGGAATATGAAATATAGAAGTATCTAGTTAATGCAGAATGACGTGATGGATAAATAATGAAAGAACATAAAATATAGGAGAACAAAGTTTGATCAGACATAAATTGTTGCTGATGATCAAAAAGGCTTCATAGGAATGGCTCCTTGTGGCTAGTGGCTAGCCTCCATAGATTTTTGTGGCCCTCCACCATGTGTTTGCCCTAACATGGAGGCGCAAAACCGGACGTAAAGTATTCTTGTTTTTCAAGTTGGTCCTGCGCTACCTTCTCAACGAATCTAATTCAATATTTTCATGTCCACTACTACATGCTTCTCCTTCTTCTAGCTCATTCAATATTCTCAACGTCACTCGTATGATTCAGTTTCTATACGAAGATATGTACTTCTTGAGGAAAAAATTATGCCAATTACATATTAAAATAAAAAAATTATTTTCTAGAAATAAATTTCTTTCTTGAAGCATATCAAGATTTATTTATTTATTTTTTATATAGAAAATTGGGAAGTAGAAATTTAAACTTGGCATCAATTGTTATAAATAGCTTGTATGTTAGATAATAGAGAGAGAAAAAAATTCCCATATTATTGAAATACATGAAAAGGAAGAAGTAAAAAATATATATAGATATATATATATATATATATATATATATATATATATATATATATATATATATATATATATATATATATTATTCTGTTGTAGCACTTGGCACGTATGTATGCGAAATAAAATAATTATCTTATTTTAATTCTTATAAATAAATTACGAACAGATATATTTGTTAATAAATAGATATGTCTATTATACACAAACATTTATAATTGTTAGAAGATATATCTTTTAATAAACGAATATAATCACATATGTTAGAAGATATACCGATTTAAATAAACAGTCATATATGTTGGAAATAAATAGATATGTTTATCTAGAATATGTGCCATGACTTTTCATCATCTATAAATATGGATGAGTTTTCAATTCTGACATATGCATTACTTCTATTTCTTCTTCTTCTTCTCTTTTAGTCTCTCTAAATATGGTTCATATAAAGAGTTCTTAAGAGAAATCTTTAAGAGTTATTGTCCACAGATGTCAGGCTTTTATATTGCCATAACCTTGCATCAATCTAGTGGGGGCAATTAATACCTTAAAAATAGTGATTCATCACGCCTCAAAGCCTATTCTACACCCACTACCTCAACAATTTTAAGGTATTAATCGCAATGGAATTGAAGGCTATTTCTGTGATGAATCAAGAATTCGAAAAATTGGATCATTTTAAAGGAACAAATTATATTTGCTGAAAATGTGAAAGCAGATAAAAAGAAAGTGAAAAAATGAATTATTGTACAGAGGTCATATTCTCAACAACTTGTCAGATAGGCTGTATGATATATTTACTTCTGTCAAGTTTCCAAAGGAAATTAGAAATTCGTTGCAGTTCAAATTCAACACAGAAAAATAAGGTGTGAATAAATTTCTTATCATAAAATATTTTTGAATTCCAAATAGTTAATAATGTGTCTATTATCGATAAGTAACATATCCTTTCATGAGTTATATATCCTTGTTTCAAAACTTAAGAATTTGAAATTGGTGGTTCCTAAGTCATTGCAAATTGGGGGAATAAGAGCAAAACTTACTCCTAGTTTGAATGTTTATAGGAATAAATGTTTGCATACTACATAAGACTTTTTTCTTAAACAGATTCAGAAACACTTGCACATTGAAAAAGTTTTTTATGTGATAATTTGTCTTATGTTGATGACATGCTTATAATTAGAAGAAATATAAGGCTATAATATGATGTTAAAGCTCACGGTGAATGTGTTAAAGAAGTTAATAAGATTTATGTGTATAAGTTGAAAGATACCTTTTTGATGCATAAATATTAATTCGTGTTGATTGTGTTTATCACTAACAAAGTGGAGGATATTGTTAGAAATAGTTAGTGATAGGAAAAGTTACCCCATAATTAAAAGAGTTATGTATGTTCATTAAAAAACATCAAAATGAACTGATTATTACTAATAATTAAATCTTTGCTAAGAGGTATAAGTGAACAAATGTAATTATTTTAAGAGATACAAAGTGAATGGTTGTATTTGTTGTAACGCCCTCACCGTAGGCAGTCCGTACATTTTACTATTCCAATGACTAATGTCTGTTCGGACAGTCAAGATGTCTGAAACTACACTTAAACTATAGTGAGGATGCATAAATTAATGAAATAAATATTTAAAAATATAGGAAAAATTTTCAAAAAAAAAATTTAGAGAATTTATTAATTGGTATAAAATAATAAAAATAACCCGATGAGCACCATGAAGGGCATTTTGGTCATTTCACCCTTAGAGGTGAATTTTGACCTAAATGTTAAATTAAAATTAGGAAATAAAATAATTAACATAAATTAAATTTATGAACTTGAGTTTGGAAAATGAGAAGAGAAAGAAGAAGAAAAGAAAAGAAAGGAAATAGACTTATGGCATTTAAAAAAAAAATTAAAGTACAATAATTATAGAATATATATATAAGACACAAGAGACAAAAATTCACTAACCATAAGTCTTCTTCATCTTCCTCTTCTCTCTCTCCTTGCAGTCTCCATTGTTCTCTCCCCTCTACCATTTTTGCTCAAGTTTTGAGGTTGAGTTTCTCTTCATTTGTCCACCAAAATCCCTAGTCTCCTTCATTAAAAATCCTTCCCACTCCATAAGGAAGCTTTAGATACCCATAAGAAGAAGAAAAGTTAAAGTTTTAAGTTGGGTCACAAGAGGTTAGTACCTAATCTTCCTTTCTTCCTTTATTAATCATTGAGTTAAGGTTAAAATGAAGTGAAATTTGTAAGAAACTAAAAGAAATTGATGAGTTATGAGGGAAGTGAATTTTTGGTACCCATGGTGAGTGATGGTCTTTGATGACTTTAGTGTATATAAAGTGATTTAGTGATGTTGATCGATGCATTTATAAGTATTAGAAGTTGATTTACATTGAAGTTTCATGAGGTTGAAATTATGAGTTAGGGTTTGACCTAACTTGGGTACTTTTGTATTATACCTTGCAATTGGGATTGCTGAGATGTGTTGATGATATTTAAAAGTGCCTTGAATGTCAAATTGAAGTAAGGAAGTTGGAGGAGATTGAATATTGGGAGTGCCATTTTCTACAGGTTTGGGACTCAATGAGTCCAGTGTGTTTGATGAACCATAACTGATTGTGTTTTGCTCCAATTGGTATGAGGCCAATTGGAGGTGAAACTAGACCCAAAATAGCTCATTTTCCATGGAGAAATTATGCCCAAATTCTGTCCAAAACTTGACCTAAACACTGCCCAAATCAGGATGACCCTGCACAAAACCTAGAAAATGACAAAATAAATAGTACATATTCATTTGGTCATAACTCCCTCTATACTGGTCCAAATGACCTGAATTTGATAACATTGGAAAGCTTAGATATAGGGCTACAATTTTCATGAAGACCACCGAACCTAGAAATGCCAAGAACTAAGCCAAATTGCTAGCCCAAGTTGGGTTACAAAACTGTCCAGACCTATGTTGCCCAGAAATTTCTGGACATGAACTTACCAGACCAGTTTTAGCAAAATGGCCATAACTTGGTATACAAGAACTCAAATGTAGTGAAACTAAAGGAAAAATGTCCACAAGACACATACATATAAAATTGGTATTTTAACCAAAACCCAGAAATCAAGAGAACTAGGTTAAATAGTTAGAACAAGTTACTATATCAAAACCTGGAATCTGACCAAACTTCACTTAACCCCATAATAGTCTTTTAGTCATAACTCCCACTAGAAAAATCTAATTGTAATGAGCCATACCTTTCCAGAAACCTGAGAAATAGGGCTACAACTTTGTTTCAGGAACCTTCCTCAAATTATAAATTTAAGAATTTCAAAAAGTGACCTGCAGTCACTGTCCTAAACTGAGCCCATGTTAGCACATGGTACATGAACCTAGGTTAGTTAATTGGCCATAAATAATTCCACAAAACTTAAAAAATTGTGATACAAATTTCTTAATGATTATAAGACATAGGAAAACAATTTTTATGTAGATCACCATGCCTAAAAGTGACTACAATATGTTCCATTAATTAGGTAAACTTTAAGTCCAAAAGCTGCCCAGTTATGGAACCAGAATCTAGAAATGAGTCAGTTATAGTTATCTGACCATAACTTGAGTTCTGAAAATCAAATTGACATGATTCAGAAGGGAAATAAAGATAAAACATAGAGGAACAACTTCCATGAAGGATGTATGGCTAAACAGTGGCTACAAACTTATTAAATAGATACTTAAAGATGAGACACAAAAACTGAAACTAAAAAAACGGTCCATGAGATAAATTATCTTATGGTAGGGAATTTAACCCTAACAAGCTATTGAACACTAAACGATATGAAAGAGGTATGTGCGACCTATTTTCCCACTATAAAGTGATATGAACATTCAAATAAATATGTAATAATGTGTAATTGCCCAAAGTATACCTAGGCTTATATGTATATAGTTGGATTGATTGGTATACCAATTAGGGACCACAGATAGCAGTGCTGCTTACAGAGCAAATCATGAACTGACAATATATGTTTGGTATGATTGTTCTACAGGCTATATGCCTACCCATTGGCCATTGTGCCTAACTTTATTTCTGGCTTTACAAGCCTGACAGAGGGTCTCGTGCCCGACAGCTGGCCTTATGCCTGACAGACATATGCTGGATAGACATATGGCTGTCTAACCAGTATACACCTGTGCATCTAGCTTTTATAATTTGTTATAAGTTTCTTGGGTACTAATAAAAATTAATTAAGACTTAAAATACAATAAGTAATCATAAAAGATCCCGATAATGTTAATTATTTCCAAAGAGCAATAAAAATGTAAAAGACCCAGAAATTATGATTTGCAGATATAAATTCAATTATTTAATTATTGTTATTATAAATTATGCACCACTAAGCGTTTTGCTTAGCGTGTTAGTTTTCCATCACATAGGTACTAAAGATCAGCAGCTGCCATAGCAGCAGCCGTCACAGTAGTGTTTGGACAGAGTTCCAACCAGATCTACCATTTACCAGAGTCACCTCACTAGTCTTTTGTATTTTGATAGGGCCCATGTATAGACTAGCATTTTGGTTCATTATGTCTAGTCATGATGTATTTCATTTTGGATTTGTAATTAAACTTGAGATTGAAATGAAAACTTGTAATTATTATCTATGAATTTCCATATGAATGCAATAGATGATACTTCATTTTGAGATCTCATAAAATCCATTTAGAGTCACTCACTCTACTTTTTTTGTTTTTTGGTAGGGCCCATGTATAGACTAGTATTTTAATTCATTATGTCTAGCCAAGATGATACTTCATTTTGAGATCTCATAAATAGTTGTGAATGATATGATAAAAGAGAATATTATATGGAAATGTGTGAAATAAATATGAATATGTTAACAGGTGATTAGTGGAATTTAACACTTTGAACCTCCGAGTTGTGAATAGTACCATTTTTGGCATGTGACTAGTACTACTCAAAGACACCTTGAGGACCAAAAATAAATGGAAAATAAATTGAGACAGACACAATAGAAATTTAAGTGACCCAAAAATTTAAGGATTCATCGGGTATCATTAAATAGGAGGATTATGACCCGATGAGAGGTATTTTAGTCAATTCACCTCAAGATTTGACTTTTGACCAAAATGTTACTTAAATTAGATAAAATTAATGAATTGAATTATGAGGTAAAAATTGAAGAAAAATTCAAGTAAAAATATGTAAGGGAAAATTTAAGAAATGAAAACTTAAACTTTCATTTCCATTATGAAAAAATTAAAATGAAGGACTTATAGGCTTTTGATAATTAAATTTAATTATTTCATTAAAAGGAAAAATTAAGTGTAAATGTAAAAAAAAAAAGGGAATAAAAATTTAAGTTTAATTATCCTTATGACAATTAAAATTCATAATTTTAATAAACTAATTTTGGGGATAAATATATATATATATATATATATATAAGAAGACAAATGTCTTCTTTATTTTTTTTTTCATAAGGTGCCACCACCCTCTCCTCTCTCTTCCTCTCTCCCTCTTTTTCTCTTCTTCTTCCACTTCTTCCCCTCATTGATTTCCCCTCCCAAGTTTTAATTCTCTTAAATTCCCTTTATAAATTCCATAGCCCACTAAAAGAAAACATCAAAGAGATCTTTGATTGAGAGATTAAAAGCAAGGAGAACAAGAATTGGAAGAAAAGTGAAGTTGGAAAGAAATCAACTTGAGGTAAGTTTCTTTTCATGTTAAATTAGTTGTATAAGCTTTGAATGAAGTTAACTTATGATGAAATTTCATAAGAAATTGAAAGGAAACATACATGGAACCTAAACTAGGGTTTTGGCAAATTTAGAGAAAATTAGGGTTTTGATGTATTTTAGTTAAATTGATGATAAATCTAAGTTAAATTGAAATAGTATGCATGATTGGGAGTAGTAAGATTTTATGGGACTGCATAAATTGAATTATGGAAGATTAGGATTCATGGAAAATTGGATTTTGGTGCTAGAGAGTGAAATTGGTGTGTGTAGTATTAAATTATGATCATTTGAGATTTATTTAGTTTGAATTGACATTGGGTTGATGAATAGAGGTAATGAAATGGCAGGATTAGGGAAAATTGCAAACTTTGATATTTGAAAATTTTGGGATTTGTGCTAGGAAGTGCCATTGATGTGTCAATGCTAAATTATAGTCATTTTGGGTGAATTAAAAGTGAATTGAGGTTGGTTAGTGGGAAAAATTGAAGAAATGAAAAATTGAACCTAGGGCAGAATTTTCACACTGAGTTTAGTGTGTTTGACAGCCCATAAATTGAGCTACATAACTCCAATTGGTGTGAAACCAATTGAAAATGAAACTTAAGACATAGGACTAGAATTTTCATGAAGAGACCCAACCTAGAAACTGCCCAGAAATTGCTTAAAACTTGGCTTGAACTTAGAGACACAATTCTGGAACCTGCAGAATTTGACCACATAAACAGTAAATTTTGCATGGCCATAACTCTCTCTAGAAAACTCCGATTTAGGTGATTCTTGAACCGATAGAAACTTAAAATATAGTAGAACATTTCATATGAAGATTTTGAGGGCAAATTATGGACTTAACCCAATCAAATTGCTAAACAATGTTGAATCACAGAATCTATAGAAATCTAAAAATCTACAGATTTACCATATGAACAGTAAATTTTGCATGGCTATAACTCTCTCTAGAAAACTTTGATTTAGGCGATTCTTGAATTGATGGAAACCTAAGACATAGTAGAACATTTTATATGCAAAACATTAGACCAAATTATGGACTTAACTTGATCAAATTGCTGAACGAATTTGGATCGATAAATCTGCCAGAATTGAATCTGTAGGATGAACAGTGACGTAAATAGTAACTGTGTTTTGGTCATAACTTGAGCTACACATCTCCGAATTAGGCAATTCAAAAAGGAAAATAAAGTTAAGACCTAGATGAACAATTTTAATGAAGAACACCTCATCAAATTATTATCAAAACTAGGTAAAAATTGCGTTCAAAGATTGGGGCACCAAGTTGTCCAAAACCAAAACTCTCTAAAAATTGCAAAGCTAATTTGGGTTGCATTAGACATTCATGTAATGAGTTCTTGGTAGCAATTGAGATGCATATTGAGACATTCTATTTGTGTATTTTCAGTAGAGAAAGAGGTTGGGACAGACAAAGAATAGTGAGTAAAGTGAAAGGAGAGCATTGAAGGTTTGTGCACAACTAACCTTTTTCTTTGTTTTAACTTTGTAAATTGATTTGAATGAGTTTATTTTGAATGAAGTATGTTTTTCTCTTGCATTTGAGGAATTTGTGTGTTGCCACCCCTTTTGTGAGTTTTATGATGATTTGAATATGTTATTATTTTGCAAATGTGATTATTGATTTAGAAAGTCTTAAAAGTTGTTTTGAAACCATAATTAGCATGACAGTCCCTTCAGAACTCCCCAGTAGTAATGGCTACTTGGGGTTTGATAATTGATATTGATTATGTCTCCCATTAATAACGATTAGTGGGGTAAGACTACATGAGTACTCATTAGTTAGTTAGCCCTTCCCTCATTAATAATGGTTAGTGAGGTTGAGATTGCTTTGTCGTGGTGTATAACACGGCACTGATCATGAAATTTTACGTCATGGCCTGAACTGTGTGTTGATGTTGGCAACACTAATGCTTTGTGAATTGTGATTTATGAAGTGTGATTTCTCATTTGAAATGTTATTTTGATAAATGGCCTTTATGGACTTAGAACTATTGTGAAGTTTTCATGCTTAAGAAAAATGTGATTTATTATGCTTTGACAAGTTGTGTTTTACCTTAAGTTTTAAAGTTATTAGTTGTACACCACTGAGTGATATACTCAGCGATAGCTTCTTTATGCTGTCGCAAGTAAGGGAAAGGAAAAGGCTACCGAGTGAGAGACTTGGAAGCAGCATTTTGGTATTGATTGTGGGTATTTACGTTAGGTATACCCTTGTGATTCCTTTGGATATATTTTATACCTATATGTATGGATGTACGGACATTGAGCAGTTTGTATTAAAAAGCACTGCATTACTAAAGTATTTTGAGTTTGTAACCATTTGTATTTTACTTTGAGACTTATGAAAATGTAACATTTGCAATATTTAGTCTATCATTATTTCCAATGAATGTTTACATGGAATTTTAACTATTCTCATGCAGTTTTCCGCAAAAGAATTGATAAGATAAAAAGATATAATTTGTTTAAAATCCCTTGTAGCATAACTAATGGGTTATCGGTAGGTGTAGTTCGGTAATTCATTAGGTATGCTACGAGAACATATCGTGCCTTACAAGGGATAAGGTGTGACATGTTTTAGTGGTATCAGAGCTTTGGTTTTCATTCAAGTTTTGAAATTGCATATTTGAAAATTTTTGATAAGTACAACTGCTCAATTGTCATTAGTTGATACATATAGTGCATTATATCATAAATATGGCCAATGGAGGGAAATCTACTTGTGTTGGTTGTCCAGGGAGTAGAATTATTTATGATTTAGTATGGAAGAGGGGGATCACATAGTAGAGCAATCGATAGCAGTTGAGGTATAGGGGGAGGCCCCAGCTCCTCAGAATGCCAATGGGTAAGCTGCGCCCGTCCCACCCATGCAGTTTCCTGCTCAGTTCGCTCAGTAGATGGCTATACTATTTCAGCAAATGGCTGGCAATATTCTAGTTCCAGCTCCTGTGCAAGCACCTCCAGTGCAACCACCAACTCCGGCCAAACAGTATGAAAAGTTAATGAAGTATGGGGCGATAGAGTTCAAGGGCACAGTGGACCCATTAGAAGCCGAACAATGGTTAGAGCATATGGAGAGGATCTTCAAGAAATTGCATTGTACAAATGAGTTGAAGTTTGAACATTCAATTTCCCTGTTGCACGAAGATGCATATGAGTGGTGGAAGACCATTCCCCACAGTTTGGCTGAGCCGCCTGTGCTGACATGGGATGACTTTCTAAGGGAGTTTAGACAGAAGTATGTTCCCTATACCTATGTGGATATGAAGCTACAGGAGTTTCTCAGTTTGAAGTAAGGGAACAAGACTGTAGCCAAGTATGAGAGAGAATTTTCTTGCCTCAGCCACTATGCTGGAAGCCTACTCACTACCAGTAGAGACAGATGCAAAAGGTTTAAGGCCAGTTTGAGACCTAGTTTGAGATTGCAAGTGGTTGGGTTTTGACATGACAACTTCTCTGAGTTGATATCACAGGCCCTTTAATTGGAAAGAATAGAACTGGAAGGGGCATCTGAGAAGGTAACCACTGAAAAAGAGAAGAGTAGTAAGCCTACAGGTCAGAGTCCAAGTAACAATCCGGGTAAGAGGAAGAGTTTTGGAGGACCAAGTAACAGAGGATCTAGTAGGAGAAGATTCTCAAGGCATAAGCCACCTAGATCCAAACAGTAGACATCTAGGGGTTCCTTTCTTGCTCATACCTGTGAAACCTGTGGCAAGAATCATGGAATAGTATGTTATAAGGCCATAGGAGCCTGTTACAACTATGGTGGGAGTGCGCATTTTGCTAGAGATTGCACTAGTGCTCGCAGGTCTGGGCCGCCTACCACCACTGAGGGATCTGTTCAAGGTTCTACTTCCAGAGGACAACAGACAGCTAGTAGAGGCTGAGGCAGGGGTAGAGGTAACACTTCTGGCAGCCAAGGCATAGAGAGCCAACCAGAACAGAGTGGTGCGTCTGCCAGGGTGTACACCATGCACCAAAGGGAGGAAACTGAGACATCAGATATTGTGGCTGGTACTTTCTCCATCTTTGATAGAGATGTATATGTGTTGTTTGACCTCGGTTCTACACATTCTTATGCTAGTGCCAGTATTGCATGTTCGGTTGCCATTCCTTGCTTTAAAATGGATTATGATGTGCTAGTGACTAGTCCCTTAGAGCAATAGGTTAGGGTGAACAAATTGTATAAGGATTGTCCTTTGGGGATCCAAGGACATACATTCCTGTCAGACTTAATTGACATGCCCTTCCGAGATTATGATATCATCTTGGGCATAGATTGGTTAGCCAGGCATCATGCCATGATCGACTATAGACTAAAGACAGTTACTTTTGGTCTTCCCGAGTATGCAAACATAGTGATACACGGGGAGAGGCAGTTATTGCCATCCAACATCATTTCAGCTGCACTTGCTAGAAAGATGATTAGAAAGGGATGTGAAGCTTATCTAGCTCATGTGATAGACACCTAGGTGGGGAGTCCAGATCTTAAAGATATTCGTACGGTATGGGATTTTCCGAATGTCTTTCCGGAAGAATTACAGGGATTACCTCCAGAAAGAGAGGTGCAGTTTGAAATTGAGACTATGCCTAGTGTGGAGCCAATCTCCATCACTCCTTATAGGATGGCACCTGCTGAGTTGAAAGAGTTAAAGATGCAATTGCAGGAATTGTTAGATAAGAGTTTCATCCGCCCTAGCGTGTCACCTTTGGGAGCACCAGTATTATTTGTGAAGAAGAAGGATGGTACTCTCTGCCTATGCATAGACTACAGACAGTTGAATAAGGTGACCATAAAGAATAGATATCCTCTGCCACGGATCGATAATTTGTTTGATCAGTTGAAGGATGCAACTATATTATCCAAAATTGACTTCAAATCGGGCTACTACCAGTTGAGGGTGCAGGAGCAAAGTATTCCTCAAACTGCCTTTAGGACTCGGTATGGCCACTATGAGTTCTTGGTAATGCCATTCGGGTTGACTAATACTCCAGTTGCTTTTATGGGCCTGATGAACACTATCTTCAGACCATATTTGGACCAGTTTGTTGTGGTGTTCATTGATGATATTTTGGTGTACTCAAAGAATGTAGAGGAACACGACAAGCACTTGAGGATACTATTACAGACTTTGAGGGAGAAGCAGTTGTATGCCAAACTGTCGAAATGTGAGTTTTGGCTAAAGGAGATTACATTTTTAGGGCAGAGGGTATCCAAGTGGATCCTAGCAAAGTAGAATCCATTCTTAATTGGAAGCCACCTAGAAATGTCATGGATGTTCGGAGTTTCCATGGTTTAGCTGAGTATTACCGAAGGTTTGTGAAGGGATTCTCCATGCTAGCATCTCCACTGACCAAGCTACTTAGGAAGGATGTAAAATTTCAGTGGACTGATTGGTGCTAAGAAAGTTTTGATGAGTTAAAGAGGCGTTTAACTGAAGCTCCAGTCTTAACCTTGCCCACTTTGGGTAAGGAGTATACCATATACAGTGATGCTTCTTATAACGGATTGGGCTGTGTGTTGATGCAAGATAGGAATGTCATTGCCTATGCTTCACGCCAACTTAAACCGCATGAGAGGAATTATCCTACGCATGACTTGGAGCTAGCAGCCATTGTCTTTGCCTTGAAGATCTAGAGACATTACTTGTATGGGGAGAGATGTTATATATACACAGATCATAAAAGTTTAAAGTATTTGGGCACACAAAAGGAGTTAAATTTGAGACAGAGGAGATGGTTGAGCTAATATAAGATTATGATTGTTTGATAGACTATCAGCCTGGAAAAGCTAATGTTGTAGCTGATGCTTCAAGTAGCAAGACTATGGCTGGTTTGAGGGTCTCTCCATTGTCCATGGTGCATGAGTTAAGGGCATTGCATGCTAATTTGGAGATTAATGAAGATGGGCAGATGGTAGTTACTTGGCAAGTGAAGCCAATGCTGGCAGAATAAATTAAAGCAGTTGCACAGAAGGATGATAAGTATGTGAAGTTGATGGAAGAGGCTTGGGATGGCAAGAAACCAGAATTATCAGTAAATGATGAGGGCTTGTTGTTATATAAGGTCAGAATGTGCATTCCTGAAAATGTTGAACTAAGGCACACCATTTTAAAGGAAGCACATGATTCACCTTTTGCAATGCACCCTGGTGGAACCAAAATGCACAGAAATGTGAAAGAGCACTATTGGTGGAGAGGAATGAATAAAGACATTGCAGAATATGTTGCCAAATGCCTAACTTGTCAGCAAGTAAAGGCAGAACACCAAGTGCCTGCAGGGTTGCTATAGCCATTGCCAATTCCCGAGTGAAAATGGGAAAGAATCACTATAGATTTCGTGACAGGACTTCTACGTACACAAAAGAATCATGATGCAGTTTGGGTTATTATTGATAGATTGACCAAGTCTGCACACTTTTTGCCAGTGAGGATGGATTATAGCCTGGAAAGATTGGCCAAACTATACATTGATGATGTGGTGAGGTTACATGGAGTGTCAGTGTCTATTGTATCGGACAGAAACCCAAGGTTCACTTCTAGATTTTGGGGTAGCCTCCAAAAAGCCCTAGGAACTAGATCGAACTTTAATACAACATTCTATCCACAGATAGACGGCCAATCTGAAAGGATCATTTAGATTTTGGAGGATATGCTTCGAGCTTGTGTGATTGAGTTTGAAGGGAGTTAGGACACACACTTGCCTTTAATTGAATTTGCCTACAACAACAGTTATCAGTCAAGCATCGGGATGCCTCTATACAAAGCACTTTATGGCAGAAAGTGTAGAACTCCCTTGTGTTGGGATTAAGTGGGCGAGAGGAAGTTGATTGGCCCAGAATTAGTACAGCAGATAGAAGAAAAGGTTAAGCTCATTAAAGACAGACTCAAAGTTGCAATGGATAGACAGAAGTCCTACATTGACCTAAAGAGAAGAGATATTCGGTATAGTGTGGGTGACAAGGTGTTCCTGAAAGTTTCCCCATGGAAGAGGATTATGAGGTTTGGTAGAAAGGGGAAACTAAGTCCTCGCTTCATTAGGACATATGAGGTTCTGGAAAGAGTGGGTCCATTGGCATATAGACTTGCATTGCCTCCAGAGTTGGAAAAGATTCATAATGTCTTCCATGTCTCTATGTTGAGGAGGTACAGATCAGACTCCTCTCACATTTTGCCAGTAGAGGAGATTGAGGTGAATCCAGACCTGACATATGACGAAGAGCCCATAAAGATCTTGGCATATGAGGTGAAGCAACTGAGGAACAAGCAAATACCTCTGGTGAAAGTGCTGTGGAACCATCATTCAAGCCAGGAGGCTGCATGGGAGCGTGAGGAGGACATGAGAAGGTAGCACCTACAGCTATTTAGAGAATGAGACCAGGTAAATTTCGAGGATGAAATTTTATTGTTAAGGAGGGGAGAATAGTAACACCCCGAACCTCTGAGTTGTGAATAGTACCATTTTTGGCATGTGACTAGTACTACTCAAAGACACCTTGAGGACCAAAAATAAATGAAAAATAAATTGAGATAGACACAATAAAAATTTAAGTGACCCAAAAATTTAAGGATTCATCGGGTATTATTAAATAGGAGGATTATGACCCGACGAGGGGTATTTTAGTCAATTCACCTCAAGATTTGACTTTTGATCAAAATGTTACTTAAATTAAATAAAATTAATGAATTGAATTATGAGGTAAAAATTGAAGAAAAATTCAAGTAAAAATATGTAAGGGAAAATTTAAGAAATGAAAACTTAAACTTTCATTTCCATTATGACAAAATTAAAATGAAGGACTTATGAGCTTTTGATAATTAAATTTAATTATTTAATTAAAAGGAAAAATTAAGTGTAAATGTAAAAAAAAAAGGGAATAAAAATTTAAGTTTAATTATCCTTATGACAATTAAAATTTATAATTTTAATAAAATAATTTTGGGGATATATATATATATATATATATATATATATATATATATATATATATATATATATATAAGAAGACAAATGTCTTCTTCATTTTTTTTTTCATAACGTGCCACCACCCTCTCCTCTCTCTTCCTCTCTCTCTGCTTTTCTCTTCTTCTTCTACTTCTTCCCCTCATTAATTTTCCCTCCTAAGTTTTAATTCTCTTAAATTCCCTTTATAAATTCCATAGCTCACTAAAAGAAAACATTAAAGAGATCTTTGATTGAGAGATTAAAAGTAAGGAGAACAAGAATTGGAAGAAAAGTGAAGTTGGAAAGAAATCAACTTGAGGTAAGTTTCTTTTCATGTTAGATTAGTTGTATAAGCTTTGAATGAAGTTAACTTATGATGAAATTTCATGAGAAATTGAAAGGAAACATACATGGAACCTAAACTAGGGTTTTGGCAAATTTAGAGAAAATTAGGGTTTTGATGTATTTTAGTTAAATTGATGATAAATCTAAGTTAAATTGAAGTAGTATGCATGATTGGGAGTAGTAAGATTTCAAGGGATTGCATAAATTAAATTATGGAAGATTAGGGTTCATGGGAAAATTGGGTTTTGGTGCTAGAGAGTGAAATTGGTGTGTGTATTATTAAATTATAATCATTTGAGGTTTATTTAGTTTGAATTGACATTAGGTTGATGAATGGAGGTAATGAAATGATAGGATTAGGGAAAATTGTAAACTTTGGTGTTTGAAAATTTTGGGGTTTGTGCTAGAAAGTGCCATTGAAGTGTCAATGCTAAATTATAGTCATTTTGGGTGAATTAAAAGTGAATTGAGGTTGGTTAGTGGGAATAATTGAAGAAATGAAAAATTGAACCTAGGGTAGAAAATTTTCATGAAGAGATTCTTGAATCGATAGAAACTTAAAATATAGTAGAACATTTCATATGAAGAATGTGAGGCTAAATTATGGACTTAACCCAATCAAATTACTAAACAAAGTTGAATCACCAAATCTGCAGAAATATGGAAATCTGCAGATTTACCATATGAACAGTAAACTTTGCATGGCCATAACTCTCTCTAGAAAACTCTGATTTAAGCGATTCTTGAACCGATGGAAACCTAAGACATAGTAGAACATTTAGTATGGGGAACAATAGACCAAATTATGGACTTAACTTGATCAAATTATTGAACAAAGTTGGATCGATAAATCTGCCAAAATTGAATCTGTAGGATGAACAATGATGTAAATAGTAACTGTGTTTTGGTCATAACTTGAGCTACACAGCTTCGAATTAGGCAATTCAAAAATGAAAATAAAGTTAAGACCTAGATGAACCATTTTCATGAAGAACGCCTCACCAAATTATGATCGAAACTAGGTAAAAATTGTGTTCAAAGATTGGGGCACCAAGTTGTCCAAAACCAAAACTCTGTAAAAATTGCAAAGCTAATTTGGGATGCATTAGACATTCATGTAATGAGTTCTTGGCAGCAATTGAGATGCGTATTGAGACATTCTATTTGTGTATTTTCAGTAGAAAAAGAGGTTGGGACGGACAAGGAATAGTGAGTAAAGTGAAAGGAGAGCATTGAATGTTTGTGCACAACTAACCTTTTTCTTTGTTTTAACTTTGTAAATTGATTTGAATGAGTTTATTTGAATGAGTTTGATTTGAAATGAGTTTATTTTGAATGAGGTATGTTTTTCTCTTGCATTTGAGGAATTTGTGTGTTGCCACCCCTTTTATGGGTTTTATGATGATTTAAATATGTTATTGTTTTGCAAACGTGATTATTGATTTAGAAACTCTTGAAAGTTGTTTTGAAATCACAGTTAGCATGACAGTCCCTTCGGAACTCCCCAGTAGTAACGGCTACTTGGGGTTTGATAATTGATATTGATTATGTCTCCCATTAATAACGGTTAATGGGGTAAGACTACATGAGTACTTATTAGCTAGCTAGCCCTTCTCTCATTAATAACGGTTAGTGAGGTTGAGATTGCTTTGTCGTGGTGCACAACACGACACTGATCGTGAAATTTTATGTCATGGCCAAAACTGTGTGTTGATGTTGGCAACACTAATGCTTTGTGAATTGTTATTTATGAAGTGCAATTTCTTATTTGAAATGTTATTCCAATAAATGGCCTTTATAGACTTAGAACTATTGTGAAGTTTTCATGCTTAAGAAAAATGTGATTTATTATGCTTTGACGAGTTGTGTTTTACCTTAATTTTTAAAGTTATTAGTTGTGCACCACTGAGTGATATACCCAGCGATAGCTTCTTTATGCTATCGCAAGTAAGGAAAAGGAGAAGGCTGCCGAGTGAGAGACTTGGAAGCAGCATTTTGGTATTGATTGTGGGTATTTACGTTAGGTATACCCTTGTGATTCCTTTGGATGTATTTTGTACCTATATGTATGGATGTACGGACATTGAGCAGCTTGTATTAAAAAGCACTGCATTACTAAAGTATTTTGAGTTTGTAACTATTTGTATTTTACTATGAGACTCATTAAAATGTAACATTTGTAATATTCAATCTATCATTATTTCTAATAAATGTTTACATGGAATTTTAACTATTCTCATGCAGTTTTCCGCAAAAGAATTGATAAGATAAAAAGATATGATTTGTTTAAAATCCCTTGTAGCATAATTAATGGGTTATTGGTAGGTGTAGTTCAGTAATTCATTAGGTATGCTGTGGGAACATGTCGTGCCTTACAAGGGATAAGGTGTGACATGGAAACCCGCCAGGTGCTAATAAAATAGGGGAGGCTCTGTCTGGGTCTCCACAAAAATAAGATATAAAAAAAAATTCTACACATAGAATACATATTTTAAATGACATCAAAAGTTTACAATAGATATGATAAAATAAGATAGGGTGCTCCGGCACTGAATGTGGCACTCCTCGCTTGGCTACACTGTAGATGGGTGAGGGGCGTCATATTGGTTTTAAGAGGTATAAGTGAATAGATGTAATTATTCTAAGAGATATAAAGTAAACAATTATTTCTATTCTAAAAGGTATAAGTGAATATATATATATATATATATATATATATATATATATATATATATATATATATATATATATATATATATATATATATATATATTCTAATAGATAAAGTGAGCTGTTCTATATGTTCGAAGAGGTACAAATGCTTTATAAAAAGCAGTTTGAAATATAAATCTATTAACTTTTTTCTTTTATCGCTTCTTTTCTCTTCATTTCTACCTGCAATTAATATTATTATTCTTTAATTTATTCTTAGAAGAATTCTAAAATTTATTGTCTAAAATTCTGTTTTGGCTGTTAGCCTGGAGGGATCTGCTTAAACTATCTTGAACATAGACATTGGTCTATAGTGATGATGGTTGTGGAACCTCTGTAAGAATTAAGTTACCGTTTATGATCCTATCGAAAATTGATGCCTTAATTAGATATCCCTCAAAAGAAACAATGAATATGTCTAGTTATTATTCGGGTGGTGAATTTTGTCTATCTATGCCTTTATGGCATAAATCCTTAGTTCTGTGATAGTGGTATGGGAAGACGGTGCTTACCAATAGACTTGATTCTATTAAGATTGTATAAATTGTATGTCTAGAAAATGTTGTCTAAGGAAGTTGTACTTAAGTGAGACCAGTGTGACTCCACCATCTTTTCTGGGCATTACCTAATGCACTTTATGCGATTCTAGTAGATAATCTTTCACCTAATGGCACATGACCCCCCATGCCACATAAGATATATTAGCAACCATGGTATTAAACCTTGGAAGAAATTTCAAGAGTTTTTTGGATATTTAAAAAGAACTAAACTATGGATTGTTTTGTAATAAACTTCAAATTGTGTTAAAACCATATAAAGAGCTATGTCCATACAAAGAGTTGTGTACATTGGCTAAAAGATATAACTGAATAAAGAAATGCAATTATTCTTAATAGTTATATCCATGAAGGGATGAATTTGTTAGCCAAAATGTTGGTACACTTTGAGTAGTAAATATAAGAGCCTTAGGTCATTTGTAAAGAGTGACAAAAGGACAAATAAGTGTGTATTTGTGTATGTATAAGTTTAGCCTATTTCTTAATTTTTGGAGGCTTTCATTTTAAATAATTTGTAGAACAATTTGTTTCTATAAATAAGGTACACATCTAGATTATAAATTATTTATAGTAAACTAGTAAAACAAATATGGTAGAGATTCTAGGGTTATACAGATGCCAGTTGGATAACTAGTAGTGTAAAACAACACAAAAAAAGGGAGAGATGTTGGGTTTTGGTTGGTGGTGGAGATCTTTGGTTTGTGGCGTTTTAAGTGGCGTGGCGTTTATGGCGACAGCGTGGCGGGCCATATGGTAATGGGCCCTACATTCATAGTATTGGTAATGCGGGCATGTTTATGTCGCCTGTTTTTTTAAACGCATTTTAAGCTCCATTTAAATTACATGCCCGCCCCAAAATGAATGCCCTGCCAGTGGCCCATAGCCCCTGCTCCGGCGCAATAGCCCTTAATTTTTAAGGGTAGGGCCACCACCAAACGACCAAAAAATCTCATCTCTCCCTGTTTTTGTGGATTGTCGATTTGGCCGTGTTCCACCCCACCTCCTTACTGGATGGCTGGCCTCGTTGAGTTTTTTGCCACCATCAGGTTGTTCGTTGCACGCGCACGATACCACAAATGTAATGGTAATGGGGCCCACTATATATATTATCCTGCCGCGCGCCCCCACATTTTTAAAAAAGCGTCAATAGGGGTTCTGAACCATCAACTTATAATAAACCCCTCTCTCCGTGTTTTGTTTGATGATGTTTTGCCTAGGGTGTTACAAGTAGTAAGGATAATAAGTCAACATTCAGCTGAGTGTTCACCTTGGGCGAAGGTGTTAGTTCTTAAGCATCAAAGAAACAAACTTGTATAACTCATTTTACAATGGAATCCGAGTTTATAGCTTTGGCAGCTGCATGTAAAGAAACAGAATGGCTGAGAACCTTGTTATCGGATATTAAGTTATGGCCATAATCGGTGCCATCTATTTCTTTACATTATGATAAACATGAATATAGGAGACAATTAGTCTCTGATGGTGTTATTAGCATGTTTATGTTAAATCCTGTAATAATCTAGCAGATCCTTTAACAAAATGGCTCTCGAGAGTTATGATCATAAATACATGTGCTGGATTAGGACTTAGAATATTTCATTAAATTTACTAGTGATAGAAACCCTACTTTATAGTATTATTACTAAATAAAGTTTAAAGGGTAACAATAAGTCATTGGTAAATATTATAATTAAGTACTTAATGTACTAAGTTAATGGAATGAGAATGGGTATTTATACTCTTAATGAAGTTTAATATTATTACAAATGAAACTTCACCTATATGAACATAGGAAGTGGTGCCGTCTCAACAAAAAGTGAGAATAAATTTTATAAATGTTCATGAAAACAGGAGATAGCACAAGGCCATATTCATGCTAAAATTTTGGTGAACTTTTTAATTCGAATTAATTGGTTCATGTGTGTAGTATTTCCGGTTCTATTTAATAGGAATCTAGGTTTAAGCTAAGGCCATCATGATTTCTTTAAAACATTAAATTACTGCATAAAACAATGGGATCTAACAATACAAGCTAAGTGAGGGATTGTTATAAATAGCTTGTATGTTAGATAATAGAGAGAAAAAGAATTTCCACATTGTTGAAATACATGAAAAGGAAAAAGTAAAAAATATATATAGAATCATACACACACACACACACACACACACACACACACACATATATATATATATATATATATATATATATATATATATATTAATTATTCTGTTGTGACACTTGGCATGTATGTGTGTGAAATAAAATAATTATCTTATTTTAATTCTTATAAATAAATTACGAACATATATATTTGTTAACAAGTAGATGTGTCTGTAATAAATAGACATATCTATTACACACAAATAGTTATAACTATTAGAAGATATGTCTTCTAATAAACGAATATAATCATATCTATTAGAAGATATACCGATTTAAATAAACAGTCATATCTTTTGGAAATAGACAGATATGTTTGTCTAGAATAGGTGCCATGACTTTTCATCATCTTTAAATATGGATGAGTTTTCAATTCTAACTATGCATTACTTCTATTTATTCTTCTTTTTCTCTTTTAGTCTCTCTAAATACGGTTCGTATAAAGAGTTCTTAAGTGAAATCTTCAAAAGTTATTGTCCATAGATTTCAGGCTTTGTTGTATCCTGGAGGTATATTACCATAACCTTGCAGCAATTTAGTGGAGGCAATTAATACCTTAAATATAGTGATTCATCACGCCTCAAAACCTATTCTACACCCACTGCCTCAACATCAATCAAGTGATTGATATGCCTCTAACCGGGCTAAGCAAAATTTAGGTTGGCATAACATATATAAAACTCATAATAATCAAACCTAATAAATATATCCATAATTTAAGTCTAAATAAGCGACTGTCTAGTTAACATATATATATATATATATATATATATATATATATATATATATATATATATATATATATATATATATATAGAGAGAGAGAGAGAGAGAGAGAGAGAGAGAGAGAGAGAGAGAGAGAGCTACTTAGATTAGCAAATTTTTTAGTTAAAATTAGAAAATAAATGTCCACTATATGTGTAAGGAATGCATGGACCTTCGCTAAGCATTAATCATTTACCTATCATATGGGAAAAATAGATAAATAAGGGTGAGTGGCACTAAACACGAACCTTTTGATATATGAAATGAACCTTGTGTGCAAAATGAAAAATATAATTTGAGCTATCTTTTTTTTTTTCCTTGAAAGAATCAATACATGAGCACTGCTAATTTCATTATACAGGTATATTGACATCAAAGTAATACAGTTAGATATATAACTAAAAAATGAACTATTTTGTTGCACTAGATTTAACTCCACTTGTAGCATTTTCTTGCAACTTTCAATTTCAAGGTTGTCACTTGTGGCAACCATTAAGGAATCCCCTTAAAGTAATAATAGCTACTCCTCCAGATCCTCAATTATCTTGGTTACAACACCTAAAGCAATCATTCTACCTAATAGATGCCCTTCCAAGAGCTTTGCAACTAGAGAACTCTTGCACACAAACCGGCCCATGTAAAACTGTCACACCTTACCCCTCCATAAGGCATAACATGATATCGTAGTATACTAAATGAATTATCAAACTTCACCTACTGATAACCCATTAACTATACTACAATGGATTTTAAAATAATTTCATTTATTTTAGGGTGGTGGGTAATGCTGAAGTAATATTAAAATCCTTTAATTGAAATTTAGGCTCTAATGTAAATATTGCTTAATTTGGTTTTTCTGCAAATTTTACAGAAAATTCGGCAGAGTGCCGATTGTAATTTGAGAAAACAGTTCTTCAAAAACCTGTGAAAAACACTTTAAATACATATTTAAATCCCAAACTCCATATTCACAGCCCAATTCAATCTCAAATCACCACAATTTCACAAATTCAAGCAACTCACAAGTTTATAGAATTCTAAAAGAACTTTAAATATTGCATTTACATATATAGAATAACAAGTTTATATTTCAAAAGTTTACATTAATTAAAATGACAGTACAACTTTTAAACAACTGCTCATTGTGTACATATAGATACATAAAATTAATTTACATCAAAAGAAAAATTTACAAAGAGTATGATTAATATATCCGAAAAAAAGTCTAACTAATACTTCAGTTTCAGCTCTAAGCAGTTTACTCTGCTACATTGTCCTTTTCTTTATCTGCGATAGCAAAACACACTATCGCTAAGTAATAATACTGTAACACCCCTATTTGCATAGCCTGGTATATTTCACTGTTCCGGTGATCGGAGTCAATCTAGACAATTAAGGGGATTGGAACCATACTTAAGACAACTAGATAAGCCATAAACACAAATAATTAGTAATTGCCAATTAGTTAAGTATAAATAAGAAAAACAGAACATAAGAAGTTAAACGAGCCGAGAGTCATAGTGATGGATGACTTTCTCGGGAATGACTGCGAAGTCGATTTAAAGTCAAATTTGAAATCGTAAAATGTGACGCCGCGGTCCTTAGGACCATTACGAACACAGTGGAAAAGAGAAAATCATGAAAAAGAATTGTTAAGTCAGTCAAATAATTAGGTCAGGGAGCTAGAAGAAATATTGAATTAATTACAAACCGGGTTGAACAGGCGAGGGGCAATTTGGTTAATTGACCCCATGAGCTGACTCCTGACCTAACTGTCAAATAAAATCTGAGAAAAGAAAATTTTAGAGTCAGGAATTAAATTAAAGAACTAATAGAAAAATAAATAAAAAAAAGAGAAAATGGAAAAAGTGAAGAGAGATGACATCATGCATGATGCCATAAGTATTTTAATTAAAATTTTATTTAATTGGAATTTATGGTCTTCCATAAGATAAACATACATAAAAAGGAAAAGAAAAGAAAAATAAAACAAAGTCTTCTTCTTCCTCATGGTTGCCGCCTCCCATCTCTCTCTCTCTCTCCATTAAAATACCTCCATTGAAACTTGAGTCCAAGCTTTTAAATTCCTACTAAACCCCAAATTATCCCATAAAAACTTGTTTTAGTCACTTGAGAGGAAGATTGGTCATCAAAAAAAGAAGAAAAGAAGAAAGAAAATTGGAGAAAAAGAGAGTTATTGCTACACAAAGGTTAGTGATTTAAGTTGCAAAATGAGTTTATTACTTATGTTTATAACCTAATTAACTTAGAAATAAACTTAAAATAAAAAGAAAATTCTTGTTGAAGGATAATGAGTAAATTTCGGCCAGCATGTGGGTGGGGGTGTATTGCATGGTTTGATTTATTTGATTGGGTATATGAACTTTAATTAGTTGAATGGTTATGATTAAAGGCTTTGAAAGTAGCTAAATGCAAGAGTTTGTGAATTAGGGTTTTGGACATTAGGGTTTAGAGACAAAAATGTAAGAAACTTATAAATGATGTCTTGGACATAATTTGAAGTGAGATGGTCAATGGTGACCAAATGAAGTGTGTTGGAATGGTTGGAGTTAAGGCCAAATTCATATTGAGTATGGTCATGCTGCTGGCAGCATGACCAAGTTACCTTTGAGGGACCAAAAATAAAATTTTAGAAGTCCAATTGGTATAAGACCAATTAGGAATGAAAATAGACACTAAATGACACAATTTTCATTTAGGAAGCATGCCCAAAAAGTGACCAAAACCTAGTAAACAAATTGACCAAACTTGGAAAATCTCAGTCTGTCCCTGTATAAACTGACCAAATGAACAGTGTTTGTTCATTTGGTCATAACTTGAGCTAGGCAGGTCAAAATGACCTGAAATTTTACCAACAGTTAGATGAGATATAGAACTAAAACTTTCATGAAGAACACAAACCAAAATTATGCCATTAACCAAGTCGTTCGTCCACCCAAATTTGGTGACCCAAAACTGCCAGAACCAAAAATTGCCCAGAATTCTGGGTTGAGTCCAATCCGGCAGCCATGGTTCAAATGGTTATAACTTGAGCTACAAAACTCTAATTGGAGTGTGTCACAAGGTGTTTTGCAATCGCCTGGATGAACCCTCACCGAAGTGGGAAAGAGTGAGGAGTCGCCACTTTAATTTTGAGGGAAATTAAAGAAAATAATTTGTGAAAATAAATTAAAATGAAACCACTTCAAAAACAGAGATTCTAGGTTCGGGGTCCGTAAACGGGTGGGGAAGGTGTTAGGCACCCCACCTCGTCCCTCAATAAGGGTGAGCAGATTTAACTTTAAGCTCTTTATGAATTAAAATCGATAGTTAGGGGGTTTGAATAGAGATGTTAATCCTTTTGATAAAAGGGAATATTTGATTTTTCACTAATTCGGGTTATCCAGATACATAAATAAATGAGACGACCCTTAGTAAGTTGATGTTGCGTATTAGTTTTGTTTAGGGGGTTATTTTGCATATTTGTTAAAATTCGATTTGAGAAATCAGATAAGAACTCTCCTCCGATCTCTTTTTAGATTAAAATTCCGATTGGAGATCGGATAAGAACTCTCCTCCGATATCTTTTAGATATTTATGAGAATTTTTTATTGAGAATCGGATAAGAACTCTCCTTCGATCTCTTTTAAATATTTATTAGAATTTTTGGTGGAGAATCGGATAAGAACTCTCCTCCGATCTCTTTTTCAGATATTTATTAGAATTTTTGGTTGAGAATCGGATAAGAACTCTCCTCCGATCTCTTTTAAATATTTATTACAATTTTTGGTTGAGAATCGGATAAGAACTCTCCTCCGATCTCTTTTAAATATTTATTACAATTTCGGTTGAGAATCGGATAAGAGCTCTCCTCCGATCTCTTTTACTTGAATGAGAGTCGGATAAGGATTTTTCCGACCTCTTAAAATTTGATTACAGCTACACATCATAAGAGCCTAAGACCAAGGGTTCTGGCATCCGACGATGCCGGGGACCCGAATGAGGCTTCTTTTAACTCATTGGTACCTCATGACTAGATAGGGGACATCAGACTGAATTTGACCGACCTCCTATGTGATTGCCTTACTAATACCTTCCGGGAGGCAATATTTGCTCTATTTCATTTGCTAATCTGAAATTCAATTTTATTCCGACACTCCACCTTACCCAGTCATCTTCTCGAGCTAGTCTAGTGGTTCGACTTCATAACTCTTTGATTTATTATCCGAACGTTTATTAAAAAAAACTCTTATGTTAAGATACTGCTACCAACACTTTATCAGACTGCCAATATGTTACCCGTAACCCGAACACCCACGTTGGGAGATGAATAAAGATCAAGAATAAATGAATAACATGAACTGTTGTATCAAAAGATAAACTCATGAGAATAATCACCTACGTGGGACCTTCTGACATAAGACAAACTTTGACAAAAATTACGAGCATTAATAAAAAGAAAATAAAGACGAACACTGGATAAGGCAACGATTCAAACACTCACCTGCAGGAAGTTGAACCTATTGAATTAACTATGGAGTCGCGAATGTTGCAGAGTTGTGGGCTAATAGTCTGGGTACTAATGCTTGCCTTGAAATGACGAATGCCTAGTTAGCATATGGTCGAGCCAGAATGATAATGAATGAGATTGTGCTCAGAAAATAAAAGTGGATATAAAGGTGATGAAAATAGAAATGAAACTTAAGAAAGGGTATCGCAGAGCAATGAACAAAATGAAAATCAAGAGTTCCAATGTCCAACACTTCTTCAAAGAAAATACTTTAGAAAACTGGTTTCTAAAGTCTTTCTAGCTTAAAAATAGCAGAGTAGCAAAAACTGAATCAATTTTCAGAGC
This sequence comes from Hevea brasiliensis, assembly GCF_030052815.1. NCBI lineage: Eukaryota > Viridiplantae > Streptophyta > Magnoliopsida > Malpighiales > Euphorbiaceae > Hevea > Hevea brasiliensis. The sequence goes on from NC_079494.1 coordinate 100,709,127, forward strand.
CTCTCCACTATAATCACCACCCTTTTTTTCGTCCCCCCTTTGAACAGTTTTCATGCAGGTATTTATAGGGATCGGGTGCTCCCCATGAAGGGTCAGAATTTATTTTGAGGGAGATGGAAGGTTTGGATTTTGAAGGACATGATCTAACTCTTGGTAATTAAAGAGAATCAGAATGAACCGCTGAGATTCTTTTCAGAAATTTTTGTCCTTTTTCTCTTTTAATCTGACGGTTCTAAATTTTCTTGTCCAGGGCGATCTGAGGGCTGGGAATAAAAAGCATCGGTCTTGTCGTCTTCTTCTTTGATCCAAGGGCTCCGAGCTCGTCCTTACAAGTAAGATCAACGGTGGAGATTGGGATGTACAGGACTGTCATGACATACTCTGGCACCTGTCAATAATGTGGGCGATTCTGCAAATGAGGCGTGCGGTGGAGATCTCGTCTGCAACGCTTTAACTACCTCGGCTCTGATTATGATGACAGTTATTGGAAGTTGTCTTATTCTCCTTGCTTTCCGATCTCCTCTTCCTTCCGATCTTTCTAATACGATCCTTTTCCAATCTCTCATGCCGAGCCCCCTTCTTCCGATCTCTCCCACTCCAGTCTTCTCCTTTATCTGGTTTGGTTCAGTCAAAGCATTTATTCCTTCGATTTCTGAGACGTCCGCTTCGTTTTCTGCTAGCAATAAATGCTCAGACCTTCTCTATATATACCCCCAATGGGAAATCCCCCCGCATTTTATTTTCCCCTCTTTCCTTCTCACATTTTCCTGTTCTAACCACTCCGGCAATAATCCCGGCCATGATAGTTGCTTTTGATCTTTTTCTGATTGTCCTCTTTATTCCTCGACTGAAAATTTATAATCCGGTGATCGGAGAATTATGATAACCTCATTTGATGACAGTGAGAGAACCGGACTAATTCACCGACCTGGATCGAGGACCTCGATCGTGTCGATCTCAAATCGTTCGACCGATATAGTCGGCGAACTGATTTCGAGCGAGAAAACTGCTAATATTCGCCTTAACATCGGTGACTGCCCTTTGAAGTTCATTTGGCTCCTCACCACATTGGGCGTCCCGACTACAGCTCTGGTCTGGTCGATGACAGTGGAGATGACTCTCCATCCTCATGAGAGTCATAATCACCCCATCTGAGCTGTACGTCTATCCGCTGTCTATGGCCGGACAAATCTTTTGATTCAGCCATGAGACTAAGCTTTGACATAGGCCTTTATTAGATAGGATGTTCCACCGATCTCTAAAGATTGCCCCTATGATGTAATCAGACCTTTAATGTAATCCGATCTCTAGAGATTGTCCAAATGATGTAATCCGACTTTTAATGTAATTCGATCTTTAGAGATCGCCCAAATGATGTAATCTGACCTTTTCGAAAATAAAATTTTTATTTTATTATTATTGTATTGGTTATTTTTCGATCTCTGAAGTATTTACCTGATCCGACTCTTAATTTGAATGACCCTTAACCGATCTGTGATTCAAAATATCTATCTCAATCTGCCGATCTCTAACTAGCCGATCTCCTTATGGAATCTTCAGAATATTCTTGAGACGTGTTAGAAAAGGCTGGCGAATCCCACTAACCGATGCGCTACTTGGGACACCGCGAGCATTAAATGCTCAGACCAGTATAAATAGAGGACGGGTCAACCAGTTGCTTCCTTATGTCATTTTCAGCCTCTCACGAGTGATTCCAAAATCCTCTCATTTTTTCAAGTTCTTCCGACACCGATCACACTCCGGTAAGGGATTTGATCTTTCTTTTAGTTTAAATTTCCTCTTTTATTTGAAAATGAGCGGCGCCGAGGGACAGAGAGCAGCAAGCCCCCCTTCCGTTCACATCTCGTGGTCGTCAGATGATGTAAAGGTAGTCTGAACAAGCGGGCGATCTGAACCCCCTAGGACCTCCATTCTAGCCCGCGGTCAAGCTGCATCCTCGAGGCAAACACATTCTTTAGGGAGAGAAAACCTTCCCATGGACGAGCTGCCATCAATCCTTCAAGAAACCGACCTGCAGTTGTTCAGCCAAGAGTATAACATTCAGCCCGATTCATACAAACTCATTAAGTGTCATGGCGATCTTCGAGCCGATCACTTCTTCGAAGAGAATGATATGATCATGGTATATGAAGAGCAACTAAAAGCCGGGCTGCGGTTCCCTCTTGACGACTTCTTCAAGGAAGTTCTAAAATTTCACCAAGTGTGCATAGCCCAAGTTCACCCGAACTCATGGAGGATCCTAGTGGCCTTCAGAGGCTTTTGCCGAGCCAAAGAACTCAGTCCAACGGCGAAGGTATTCGCTGAGCTATATAGGCTAACTCGCCGAAAGGACGATGAGTACTGGTTCTTTCAGGCGAAGCCATATTGCGGGCTCTTTACCGATCTACCCTCCTCTCTGAAGAATTGGAAGAATCACTTCTTTATTCTGAGAAGCAAAATTCCGAACGGCTTTGAGGGTTTCCCACGTAGCAGGCTACACCAGGGCCCGTTAATTCCGAAGCGCATCACCCTGAATAGAGAAAAGGGCCTAATGGTGATGGAACTGAAAGATCAGGCGGCCAGACAGAAATTCTCTTGTTTAGATGCAGTGACAGCCGAACTGCATCATTAGACTATGCAGCTGGTCACCGACCAAGAACGCGGGCTTCAGCTCTCTGACCTCAGCTTCGGTACTTTCTATATCTCTGATCTTTGGGCCTTAGCGATCTCACTGACCTTTTCTCTGTGCAAGAATGGCAAGCGGCGAGGCTTCTAAGGAGAGCCGGAAGCGGAAAAGAGAGGTCTCCCGAAAGGTGCAGGAGATGAAACGTTCCGAGCTGCTTCAGATGCCCAGGCATGATCCCGGGGAGATGCAAGGAGGCTCGTCTCAACTCTCGGGACAGCCGATCCCTGACATAGAAGTGGTCTGATCTCCTCCTCTTTAAGAAGAGCCGCCACCACCTCCTCCGGTTGCTTCAAGCGCGGAAGGGGGTCCTTCCCAACCACCTGTGAGGACCCTTTCCCGCGGCGCCCAAATCTCGATCCACTCGCTGGAGAAGAACCGCACGGTTCGAGAGAACCCGGGTTTTGCTAAGGTCTTGGGGTCCTCCATCTGCCTTCGAGAGGATTGGGATAGGCTAACCCCGAACAGCCTCGACGATATCCTAACACAAACTATGAGCCTGAGCATGGAGAGTCTGGTGAACCAACATATTATCCGGGAGAAGGCTCACCGCTTGAGGCAGGATGTTGAGAAGGTGGGTCAGGAAGCTGCTTCCCTCCGATCTCAACTTTTATCCGCCCAAAACTACATATTTGAAATTGAGGGGCAGATGAAATTCTACGAGGATAAGCTGGCCGAGCAGGCTCATGTTCTTGAAGAGGTTCGGGCGCTCCGAGATGCTGAAGTCGCTCGCCTCACTGAGGAGCTTAAAGCAAAAGAAGAAGAGGCAGTGACAAGGAAGGCCGGTGCTTATGTGAACGCTCATGGGGATCTCTTGGCCGAGCTTAGGAAGCGTTATCCCAAGGAGGACTTCTCCTGGATGGTGGATCTGGCTCCCCAGGACAAGGAGGATAGCGAGGAGGAGGTCGAAGGTGATAGAGGGGGTGACCAAAATGTAGAACAGGCTGGGGGTGATCCTCCAGCTGAATGACTTGTATAAATTTTAATTTGAAATGAAATGAAGTTCCCCTTTTTATTCAATGATTGGATGCGATCGGAAAGTATCTAAGTTGCATAAGCACTTGATTGTCTGAACATATTAGAACAACAACTAAAAGTGATTATTAATCTAAGTGTAAGAGGTCGAAAAACACTATAAGCAGGAGATCGGCTGAGAACAAACGCTAAACGGGACTTGATTAAAATTGGAATTTTGATTTGAACACTTAAGATTGGAATCATCATTAAACCGGATTGGAACCTTAACTTGATTATTCCCAAACTTTTAAAAGGGAGATCGGCAATAAGACTGGTGGCATGAAGGCCTAATGTTGGTTCAATCTCGTTTGACAAGAGAGATCGAAAATGTAATTGACTGGTCAGGGGACTTGACAATTAGTTTGAGAGATCGGTGAGGCTTTAAATGATATGGGGACTTAGTATTGATTCGATCCTTTTTGAGGAGAGATCGGAAATGTGATTGGCTGGCAAAGGGAGACTCAGTGCTGGGGATCGGTTTCAAAGTTTATTGATTTCGGGGATCAGCCAAAATATGGTGTCAACAGCTGCCCCTCTTTACATAATTCCTACTGGAAAGAATTTTCCATGTAGGGATTATGTAAAGATTCAGACCCATATTTTGGACGATTGGGCATTGAAATGTTGAGGTTGGTAACTGAAATTTAAATGCTGAAAAATTAAAGTCAACTTGGATCAAGGAACCAGAGGTTGATTAACAAGAAATTTAAATGCTAAAAATTAAAATCAACTTAGATCAAGAAACCAGAGGTTGATTAATAAGAAATTTAAAATGCTTGAAAATTAAAATCAACTTAGATCAAGGAACCAGAGGTTGATTAACAGGAAATTTAAAATGCTTGAAAATTAAAATCAACTTAGATCAAGGAACCAGAGGTTGATTAACAGGAAATTTAAAATGCAGGAAAATTAAAATCAACTTAGATCAAGAAACCAGAGGTTGATTAACAGGAAATTTAAAATGCAAAAAAATTAAAATCAACTTAGATCAAGGAACCAGAGGTTAATTAGCAGGAAATTTAAAATGCTGAAAAATTTAATAGGAAATTTAAAATGCTGAAAAATTAAAATCAACTTAGATCAAGGAACCAGAGGTTGATTAACAGGAAATTTAAAATGCAGGAAAATTAAAATCAACTTAGATCAAGGAACCAGAGGTTGATTAGCAGGAAATTTAAAATGCAGGAAAATTAAAATCAACTTAGATCAAGGAACCAGAGGTTGATTCGCAGGAAATTTAAAATGCAGAAAAATTAAAATCAACTTATATCAAGGAACCAGAGGTTGATTAACAGGAAATTTAAAATGCTGAAAAATTAAAATTAACTTAGATTAAGGAACCAGAGGTTGATTAACAGGAAATTTAAAATGCTTGAAAATTAAAATCAACTTAGATCAAGGAACCAGAGGTTGATTAACAGGAAATTTAAAATGCTTGAAAATTAAAATCAACTTAGATCAAGGAACCAGAGGTTGATTATCAGGAAATTTAAAATGCTGAAAAATTAAAATCAACTTAAATCAAGGAACCAGAGGTTGATTAACAGGAAATTTAAAATGCTTGAAAATTAAAATCAACTTAGATCAAGGAACTAGAGGTTGATTAACAGGAAATTTAAAATGCTTGAAAATTAAAATCAACTTAGATCAAGGAACCAGAGGTTGATTATCAGGAAATTTAAAATGCTTGAAAATTAAAATCAACTTACAAAGTAAACCTAACCTGACGCGAGAAGCTCTTCCTTGACGAAGTGTACTTAACAGGATTCCGAAGGCCAATGATTAATGGAGTACGAGTTACAAGACTTGACCTACGACTTCCTTTTCCTTACTTATTTCTTTGGATGCCCCTTTTCTGTTCTCAACTTTCTTCTTATTTTGAGAAAAACGCCCTTGTGGGTTTTCACTTTCCTTTCGCCCATTTGAGTAGAAGCGCCCTTCCAGGTTTTCATCTCTTTTTTTTTTTTGCCATTCCCTGCAAATCTCATAGCAAAGTACATGAGGTTATCAATATTCAAATCCTAATCTTATGACAAAACTTTAATAGATTAATAGCGCAGAGAAAACAGCATTAGAGTGTGAGTATGTGAGAAAGATAAAACAAAAAGACAAATTAACATGTGAAGAAGATAGATTGAAGTGAAAGAATGACTTTATTAAGATTTTAAGAAACAAAGGTACAGTTTCAAAGAAAAAGGGTACAAGGATAGATCTTACATATTCCTTGTAGTTAGCTTTGAAGTCTCTTAACTGCCATTATTTCAAGTACTTTGTTAACGAAGATTCATGCCGTGACGATTTATTTCTATCCTTGGTTTCATGTCCCCTTCCTTATTTCTCCCTTTTGGTTCTTGGGATGCCCTTTCGGGTTTTCACCCCCCCCCCTTTTTTGTTTTGTTTTTTTTTTTTTTTTGTTCGCTCTTTCAGGGTGCCCTTTCGGGTTTTCATCCCTTGCTCATTTTATAGAAAGCGCCCTTCCAGGGTTTTCATCTTCTTTCGCACATTTTGCTAGGAGCGCCCTTTCGGGTTTTCACCCCAACTTTTTTTTTTTTTTTTTAGGCATAGTATCTTTTGACGGTGTTGGCTTTCACAGGTCTTGGAGATTCTCCGCTGTCCATGTGGGTCAAGATCAATGCCCCACCAGAAAATGTTTTTTCAACCACATAGGGTCCCTCGTAGGTTGGTGACCATTTACCCCGGGGATCGTTTTGATTCGGAAGCACTTTCTTTAGGAGTAGGTCCCCTGGTTGAAATTCACATGGGTGAACACCTTTGTTAAATGCCCTGGCCATTCTTCTTTGGTATAACTGCCCGTAACATGCCGTCGCTAGCCTTTTCTCATCTAGCAAATTTAATTAGTCCAACCTTGATTGGATCCATTCCGACTCATTAATCCCTGATTCTTTCAGAATTCTTAGAGAAGGAATTTCTACCTCAATAGGTAGTACAGCTTCTTTCCCGTAAACCAGTGAGTATGGGGTTGCCCCAGTTGATGTCCTTACAGAAGTTCGGTATACGTGAAGGGTGTAGGGAAGCATATCATGCCAATCCTTATAAGTGACTGTCATTTTCCGGACTATTCTCTTGAGATTTTTGTTTGCAGCTTCCACTGCTCCATTCATCTGGGGACGGTATGGTGACGAATTGAGATGTCGGATTTTGTATTGATCACATAATCTCTGAATCTTTAGGCCATTCAAATTCTTGGCGTTGTCAGTGACGATTTCATTGGGGAGGCCATGCCGGCAGATGATATTATTTCTGAGGAATTTGAGAAATGTGTTCTGTGTAATGTGAGCATATGATGTCGCTTCGACTCATTTAGAGAAATAATCAATAGCCACCATGATAAATCTATGCCCATTAGATGCTTTAGGGTTGATGGGACCAATCACATCGATGCCCCACATTGCGAAAGGCCATGGTGAGACGAGGTTGAACAATTGGTGAGGTGGAACATTTATCGTATCCACGTAGATTTGACACTTATGGCACTTTCAGAAATACTCAACGCAATCCTTTTCCATGGTAGTCTAAAAATATCCCCGTCTCATAATTTGCTTAGCCATCATATGCCCATTGGCATGGGTTGCACAGTTTCCCTCATGAGTCTCGAAAAGGATCTTCTTCGCTTCTTTTGCATCCACACATCTCAACAATTCACCGTTGGAGCTCCTTTTGTATAGAATTTCTCCACTGGGGAAATATCCCAAAGCTAATCTCCGAATCATTCTCCTTTCGTTTCTGCTTGCCCCTGGAGGGAATTCTCTGGTTCTAATGTAGACCAGGATGTCATGATACCAAGGTTTACCATCAGGTTCTTCCTTAATCATGAAGCAGTATGCTGGTTCACTCCTTGCTTTAATCTTTAATACCTGAGTCGTCTGCCCTTCTTCTATTTGAGCCATAACAGCCAGGATGGCTAAGGCATCTACAAATTGATTATTGTCTCGACTAAGGTGAGTGAAAGAGATTTCTTCAAATTGTTTAATCAGCTCCAGTAGGTACTTCTGATATGGGATTAACTTCGGATCCTTAGTTTTCCATTCTCCCTTGACTTGATAAATGATCAGGGCTGAGTCTCCATATACATCCAACTTCCTAACTTTCATTTCGACGGCAGCCTGTAGACCCCTCACACAAGCTTCGTATTCTGCGACGTTGTTGGTGCAGTCAAATCTCAACTTGATAGCTATCGGGAAGTTTTTCCCATTCGGGGATATCAATACAGCTCCCATTCCACTACCGGACAAATTAATAGCTCCGTCGAAATACATTTCCCATACATCAGCTAGCTCTTTTTCTCCGCTGCCTACTTCGTTAACATGCTCATCAGGGAACTCAAAATCCAGAGCTTCATAATCTTGGATAGGGTTTTCTGCTAGGAGATCAGCGATCGCGCTACTTTTGACTGCATTCCGGGTCATATAGACAATGTCATATTGGGAGAGTATGACCTGCCATTTGGCTATCCTTCCTGGTGCGAATGGGCTTTCGAATACATACTTAATAGGATCCATCCTGGAAATGAGCCATGTCTTATGATTCAACATGTAGTGTTTGAGGCGATTTGCTGTCTAGGCTAATGCGCAGCAAGTTTTCTCTAGGAAAGAGTACCTTGACTCACAATCATTGAATTTTTTGCTCAGGTAATAAATAGCCCTCTCCTTTCGGCCGGTATCATCATGTTGGCCCAAAACACATCCCATTGAGCTTTATTGGACTGCCATATACAAAATTAGCGGTCTTCCTGCCATCGGCGAAACCAATACTGGTGGGTTGGACAGGTACTGCTTGATTTTCTCGAAAGCCTCTTGACAAACTGAATCACATTGAGTGGTGTTGTACTTTCGAAATAGTCTAAAAATAGGCTCAGCTTTAGTGGTGAGATTGGAAATAAACCTTGATATGTAGTTCAACTTTCCCAGAAAACTGCGCACCTCCCTTTCTGTCTTTGGGGATGGCATCTCTTGAATAGCTCGAACTTTATCTGGATCAACTTCTATTCCCTTCTCACTCACTATGAATCCCAACAATTTCCCAGATCTAGCTCCGAATATGCATTTGGCAGGGTTCAGTTTCAACTGATATTTCCTGAGTCTCTCGAATACTTTCCTCATCCCCTGTACATGGCTTTCTCCTCCCCTGGATTTAATGATCATATCATCCACGTATACCTCCACTTCTTTATGCATCATATCGTGGAATAACGTGACCATAGCACGCTGGTAGGTGGCGCTAGCATTCTTTAGCCCAAAAGGCATGACTCGATAGCAAAATACTCCCCATTGAGTGATAAAAGCAGTTTTTTCCTTGTCTTCCTCGTCCATTGGGATTTGGTTATACCCAGATGCCCCATCAATACACGAACATCTGCCCAATCCCGTAGCATTGTCTACTAACACATCTATGTGTGGGAGAGGGAAATCATCTTCAATCTTGCTTTATTAAGATCCCTGTAATCAACACACACCCGGACTCTCCCGTCCTTCTTCATTACCGGGATAACATTAGCTATCCATTGGGGATATTTGACCACTTCCAGAAACCCAGCATCATACTGCTTCTTGACCTCATCCCTAACTTTGAGCAGTGTGTCAGGATTCATTCTTCTTAATTTCTGCTTTACCAGGATTGTCCCCGGAATTAGGGGAATTGTGTGTTACTATATGAGGGTCCAAACCAATCATATCATCATAGCTCCAGGAGAACATGTCTAGGAATTCTTTGACCAAACTGATCATATCTCCCAATTCTTCACTCTCCACAACCTTAGGTTCCCTTTTTACTTCTTCCGTGCCTAAGTTTATGGTGTGCGTTTCGTCTCCACAAGGCAGTAGGGAAGGTTCATCTCTTTCATCCCTTTCTTCTGTGAGTTCCACCTCAGAATCACTTGAAGTAATGGCAGTTATGGGGATTTCAAAATTAACCAGAGGAATTTCTGAGTCTATTGAATTATTAGGTGTTAATTGATGAATGGTCCTGAAGAAACGAAAATGGAATATATTATAAGAATGGATTTCAAAAGGAAAGAAAAAGAGAATTGGATATAAAATGCGCTATTAATTCATTAACATTTATGACATAAGAAAATGGTCCATTTACAATATGACACTTGCCACCATGGACAAAATGATCAAGTGTAGATAACCAAAAGTACTTTACTCAAAATTGAGTACAGGGATGTCCTCTGCTGTCCAGTTGTCCAGTTCTTGCCCTTCAGCTATTGGCGAGACTAGAGCCTCATACAAGGAATCAAGATGGATGACATCAATGGATGGTTCATTGGGTGATTCTTCAATCTATGCCGGATTTTCAATGACCGGTTTAGTGAAGACCTCCGTGATTCTCGGGACTACCTTCATTTTCCCGATTTTCTGATCAAATCTTTGATCCCGAAGCATATTCCTCATCCAGAATTGCCCATCCATGAGGGCATCTTCCTCATAACCCAAACCGCAATGGCCTACCTTCTGGATAGCCGGTATAGGTTCGACAATCCCTTGTAATGCGGTGCCTAATCCCTTGCCCTCTTCATACCCATTTCTCAACATCACCTTGGCTACCATAGCCATAGCCCCTTCATTTCTTGAGATGGTTTCTTGTAATTCGAGAGCCTAGAAAGAGCTTTCTAACGACTTCTCAACAGCTTCCACATAAGGAAGTGATTGTGGCTTGGTGACCAATATGGCTTCTTCCCCTCTCACAGTGATGATTTTGCCATCCATAATGTATTTAATCTTCTGGTGCAAAGTTGAAGGAACGGCATTCGCTGAATGGATCCAAGGCCTCCCCAGCAATATAGTGTATGCAGGTTCAATGTTCATCACTTGGAATGTGACGTTGAAGGTGCATGCGCCAATTTGGAGGGGTAAGTCAATGTCTCCCAGCATTTCTCTTCTTGTACCGTCAAAGGCTCTTACCACCATAGCACTCTGACGTATATTTGAATGGTCAACCGGCAGCTTAGCCAAGGTGGCATTAGGCAGTACATTGAATGTGGATCCATTATCAATAAGGACCTTGGCCACTATGCAACCTTTACACTTAACTGTCACATGTAGGGCCTTAGTGTGCACTAAGCCTGCAGGGTCTATCTCTTCTTCTGAGAAAGTGACAAAACTGGACGCCTGGATTTGTCCCACTATCTTCTCGAAATGTCCCGATGTGATGTCGGGGTTCACGAAGGCCTGATTCAGAATTTTTTGTAGGGCTTGACGGTGCACCTCAGAGCTCAGAATCAAGGATAGTAATGAAATTCGAGCAGGCGTCTTTCTTAACTGCTCAACAACGTCGTACTCACTTTGCTTCATTATTTGAAGCAGCAGCTCCTCTTCCTCTCTTGGTCCGGTAGGTTCTACTCCCTCCGTTTTCTCAACCTCCTCTTCCGTACTCTCCTGTGACTCTCCCATTTTTACTTTCCCTTTCTTCTTTTCTTTCTCTTCGCTCCTGTAACATCTCCCACTTCTGGTTATAAACTCAACCTCTGGTTCAAGCGGGGAAGATTTTGTGGCAGCGACGGGCTGAGGATTAGCTTGGGGAGTAGTACTGCTGGTAGGTCCGGCATAAGTCATCTTGAAGTGCTCATGAGGAGTGAAGCACGGTTTAGGAGGTGCCGAAGGTGAAGCAAGACTAGGAGCCGGTGTACTGCTTGACGCTCCTTGGGTGAAAACTTGGAAGTTATAATTCCAAGGTATGGCATGGGTGTTTGTGACAGGGAGCTGAGGCGGGGTTCGTATGATTGTTACTGGTGGTGACGATGCTGGGGGTGAGAAAGTGATTCTGTGATTAGGGGTAGAGGCGTTTTGGCCGAGTCGGGCTGTATTTACTCCGCCCTCCATTTTTGACTTTGCCTGGCATCTCAGAACTTTGAGGGACAGTAAGTTCTGGACCTCTTGTTTGAACTCTTCACAATTTTGCAGCTCGTGGTTAGCTGCCCTTCCATGATAGGGGCATCCCGCCTTATCTTCAGGTTCTGTTATTTGGGGGTGGAGGTAACCTTCCCTCACTGCCATTGTCAAAATTTCCTCAAAGTGAGGAATTAGTTGATCCACCTCCAAGGTTGACCCTTCTCCTTCCAACTCTATCATATTTGCACTATTGCCCGTACCATGATTGGGCAATGGGTTTGAGGTAACATTGGGGAGAGAACCATTCCCTTCAATCTTCAACCACCCATTCCTGATTAGGGCATGCACCCTTCCCCTGAGTGCCCCGCAGTTATCGGTTGAATGCCCTTGTGCCCCTCCATGATACTCACATCGGGCATTGGCATCATACCACTTGGGGTATGGCGGCTGAATTGGGTCGAGGGGAATTGGGACTATTTGGTTTTTACCGACAAGGTATCAGTATATTTTGCTAAGTGGCAGGGGAAGAGGTGGATCAAGATTTCTTGGTGGTCTCGAGTTATTTTGAGGTGGTCTGGGTTGAGTAGGTGGAGGAGGTGGTCTGAGTTGGTAGTTTATCGGTGGTGGATACTATGGGCGTGGGTGAGGATAATTTGGGAAAGGGAGTGGAATGTTTGCAATGGTTTGGCCATGAGGGGGAGGATATGGCCAGTAGTTATTCTGAAGAAGTGGGGAGTGATTGTTCTGCAGGGTGATGGAATGCACATCACCCTCCTTCTTTTTGCCAAAACTGGCATTTTTCTTTGCAGGGTTCTCAGTCAACTCCTGCAGTCATCCCATCTTTAAGTTGGCTTCTATTCTCTCACCAGCTTGGATGATGTCTGAGAAGCTGTTGGAGGTATTTCCAATCATCAGATTGAAGTATGGAGCCTTCAATGTCTCAATGAACAGGGAGCAAAGCTCGTTATCAGTAATCGGAGGATATACTTCTGCCGCTTTCTCTCTCCATCTCTGGGCATATTCTTTGAAGCTTTCCCTGTCCCTCTGCACCAAGTTTTGGAGATCTCTCCTTGTGGGGGCCACATCGCAGTTGAACTTGTATTGCTTCAGGAAAGCATCTGCCAAATCTTTCCAGGAGCGCAATTTGCTCCTGTCCAACTGAATACACCATCTCAGGGCGGCCCCGGAGAGACTCTCGTGAAAGAAGTGAACCAGGAGTCGATCGTCCTCTGTCAGGGCGGACATTTTGGCAATATAAGTGGCCAAGTGAATGCGAGGGTCTGAATTCCCAGTGTATTTGTCGAAGTCCGGGACCTTGAACTTAGGCGGCACCACCACATCAGGCACCAATCTCAGCGACGCCACATCAACTGAACCATACATGTTCAGTCCCTCTATTGCTCTTAGTCTCTCTTCTAGAGCGGATAGCTTCTCATTTTCTCTCGTCTTATTTTCTCCTCCCACTGCAAGAGATACTCCCCCAGTTGGGAAATGAGGGGTGGAATGAATTGGAGGGATCAGGACTGAAGGGTACGGTTCGGCATTCGAGATAGCCGGATAATAGGAGAAAGGTGGGTCATTATTCAGTGGGGCCAGATTGACGGTGATTGTCGGATCCGGTATCGATGGCTGGAAGGTGAAAGAGGTTGAAGCATGATGAGAATCAATCGTTGTAGGAGGTGGGGGAGGTAGTGGTAAGTTAGGCTCTGAAGCAGGCTTATTATGGGACATTTCCCTCATTAGTCTCATGAGCTCCGAGACTTGGTCTTTCAATTCGGAAACCTGTCCTTGTAGGTTCTGGACTTGTTCCTGGTCTTCCATTAGCCTTCTTGTTCGTGATCTTGTTAAGTACACTCGTCTGGGTTGAACTGCGTGTCTGGTCAGGCTTGCTTTGTTTGAAGCAATGTTGATTTTCTGCAAGAAGTTGCAAAAAGTTTTTAATGAATTTTGAATTTCGTAAAAAAAATTAAAGGTCCTGGTTCGGACAAAGGATACAGTGGCATTTGGGAGCCAAAATGAAATCTGCAGAAGAATGATTGCATCAATTTTATCATGGCATCGTTCGATAGTCCGACTGTGAATGACTGGATTGAATGCGCATCTATGATACCTGTCCATATGGCACATCCAATTTTTCACATAACCCTAGCAAGGGGGTTCCTACGGGAGTTATACTATTCATTCACAATTTTGCTAAACAATGGCCCAAAAGTTATTCCATTAACTGAATAATTCATACACAGCATTCTTTACATCGGCCTAGGCTCAGGGAGGTTCTTTATAATGTAATGACATTTCCTGAGATACTCATATAGCCTTTCTTCTTGTCTGGCAGGATTGAACACTTTCAGGGCATACTCGGATTCAGGTAGGAGTTCTTGTTTCCCCTGTGCTATCATTCTCTCCAGCTGGTCAACATTCTCTTTCAGCTCCTGATAGAGAGCGGCTTGTCTTTCTTTTTCCTTTCTTTCTTTAGCACATTCCTTCAGAATATCGTTGATAAGCTGTGCCTGTTCCTTTAGTTCAAGCTTCTTCTTTTTGCCTTTTTGTTTATACTCTTCTACGAGTATCTCCTGGTATTTCATTTTTTCTTGAAGCTTGCCATTCTGTATTTTTGCTTCTTTTATTACAGCTTGGAGAGATCTTTTTTCCTTTTCCCATCATGTCTCTTGCTCTTCGAACCCCATTTTTTTGGTCCTTGCCTCTTCCCTGAGCCTTCTTACTTTTCTTTTGAGGATCTGCTGTTGGTCCTCTAACTGTTTTATTTGTTCTTGCAGTTGCGAGTTTTCGGTGTTTGCATTTTGTAGGGAGTTGGCCAAATGATCACCAGCTTCTTCTGAAAGGACATTTTGACGAGGGTTGCTGCCTTCAAATTTGGTTGGATCTGCAGTTAAGTGTTCTTGATCCCTGCCAATCCTCCATTTAAGATAATCGCCCGTGGCACTCGGACCTTTAGGCAACCTTTCCATCATAGTGATGTTTTCCCAGGATCTGCGAGCTATTTTCAATCCTTCCTCATCATTGAGCTCATGGTAGAAATGACCTCGGTGGTATTCTTCAATGTTGATTCTGAACTGTGTTGAGTCGAACTATCTCATTACAAATGCCGGAGTGTAACTTGTGTATCCAGTCACTCCGATTAGGGACACTGATTGATTACCCCTCGTGCTGACCAAAATGGATTGACCCGACGTCCACAATTTCCTCCAACAGTAGTCATGGCTATTGAAGCTCAAAATCCGTTCTTGCCACTGCGGCTCATCCTTTGGGCTGATTACTAATCTGGTCATCTTCTCGATGAGAGGCTGGTCAAGATACCATGTTAACCCCTTTGTCTCCATAGGACACATATGACTGATGATCCAGAGGTGCAACAATTGAGAACAGCATTTAATGGATCCCTTGCCTTGTTGTCTGCAGTAAGTAAGGGTTAAGAAAGTCTCGGCAAGAATTACCGGTACTGGATTGACCTTCTGTTTTTCTACTGCCCAGAATATCTCCGCAACGTTGCAAGTTATAATTCACGAAGGTCCAGGGAACAAGATCAGGCCGTAGATCCCTAAAACGAGCGACAATGAAGCTTGATCCCACTGTTCATCTTAGATGTATTGATCCAACCACTTCTTGAGATAAGTCCAATACCATCCATGCATGTTCCCTTTGACAGTTTCCCTTGGCTTTGCTTCTTCTGGGGGAATCCCCATCATATGTGCGAACCGTTTCTAGGTTTACCTATGCTCGAGGTGTAGGTAGATCCGATTCTGTGCCTCATAAGGAATTTCTAGCAACGCCTGATATTCTTCCATAGTGGGAGTAGTATCGATATCGTTGAAAGAGAACACTCCATACTTAGGATTCCAAACTGACAGCATGGCCTTTAATGCTGGGACTTGGACTTTGACTCGTATCAAGGTTGCAATCCTCCATATTTCTCCTCAAATCGTGCCTTGACCTGATCGGGAAATGACCTCTAACCACTAGATAGATCCTCGAGACTGTTCATTCTGACCTCAACTTTGCTCAGGTCCAATGGAGGTAATAAGCTAGTACCACTTTGTGGGGGCACTGAACTATGAGGCAGTTTGGGCCATGGTTTAGCATTCTGTTTTGGTCTAAGAACTTCTTCTGCCAACTGACTCGAGGATGCCATGTTAAAAATGATGCTTATCCTTTTACAGACCTTAATTCGGTGATGCCTGTAGGAAAAACTTATTAGCAGGATAAATTCAAGTAGTCTTGAATTATACTGTTGGCAGAGTGACACCTACACATTTATCAAAGTAGGAAAGTGTGTAGGTTTTCTTAACAGTATGATTCAAGATTACCCTCAAAAGTAAGAACAAAATAAAACACAAGCAGAATAGGGTAAAAGTAAGTATGCCCCTTTTGTCCTAAAATAAGGAGAGTCCTAGTACCTGCTAGGTGCTACCTAATTGGATAGTTCTATCTTATAAGGTAGCTTGCTACTCTGACTTCCTATCGTGTGATTTAGCTTAAGGTCTAATTTTCTAAAAGCCACAGTTCCCAAATTGCCCCTACTATAAACAGTAGAGCCCATTCTATCCCCCATGATACTGTCAGGAAAGTTCCACGGATATCACAGTAAATATAATGAGTTTCAATCTGAGCAGAAGCCTTCACGGATACTAACGGGGTAAAACCCACTGGTACCGCTACATGACGCCATCCTACTTTCCTAAAAGGGTAAGAAAGCTCGGGTATAGGGCTGAAGTGTGTGAGGACATTATGTGAATGTTCATTGTGTGAAGGGACACCTTTACCTTTTCCCAATATAGGGGGAGTTTTTTTTATTTTTCCTTTTTAGATGAAGAATGCTGTAGGGAATAAAACAAGCAAAACGGTTAGCAAAAATAACAATAATTAACATAAGGAATTTTGCAAATTAAGCCCACCTAACTATGGTTGGATCGTAAAATTAAATATGCTTTTGGGCCTCTGAACCGTGGTCAAGTTATTGGTTTTTTTCCCCAGTGGAGTCGCCAAGCTGTTGCAAGGTGTTTTGCGGTCGCCTGGACGAACCCTCACCGAAGTGCGAAAGATTGAGGAGTCACCACTTTAATTTTGAGGGAAATTAAAGAAAACCATTTGTGAAAATAAATTAAAATGAAACCACTTCAAAAACAGAGATTCTAGGTTCGGGGTCCGTAAACGGGTGGGGAAGGTGTTAGGCACCCCACCTCGTCCCTCAATGAGGGTGAGCAGATTTAACTTTAAGCTCTTTATGAATTAAAATCGATAGTTAGGGGGTTTGAATAGAGATGTTAATCCTTTTGATAAAAGGGAATATTTGATTTTTCACTAATTCGGGTTACCCAGATACATAAATAAATGAGATGACCCTTAGTGAGTTGATGTTGCGTATCAGTTTTGTTTAGGGGGTTATTTTGCATATTTGTTAAAATTCGATTTGAAAAATTGGATAAGAACTCTCCTCCGATCTCTTTTTAGATTAAAATTCCGATTGGAGATCGGATAAGAACTCTCATCCGATCTCTTTTAGATATTTATGAGAATTTTCTATTGAGAATCGGATAAGAACTCTCCTCCGATCTCTTTTAAATATTTATTAGAATTTTTGGTGGAGAATCGGATAAGAACTCTCCTCCGATCTCTTTTAAATATTTATTACAATTTTTGGTTGAGAATTGGATAAGAACTCTCCTCCGATCTCTTTTAAATATTTATTACAATTTGTGGTTGAGAATCGGATAAGAACTCTCCTCCGATCTCTTTTAAATATTTATTACAATTTTGGTTGAGAATCGGATAAGAACTCTCATCCGATCTCTTTTACTTGAATGAGAGTCGGACAAGGATTTTTCTGACCTCTTAAAATTTGATTACAGCTACACATCATAAGAGCCTAAGACCAAGGGTTCTGGCATCTGACAATGCCGGGGACCCGAATGAGGCTTCTTTTAACTCATTGGTACCTCATGACTAGATAGGGGACATCAGACTGAATTTGACCGACCTCCTATGTGATCGCCTTACTAATACCTTCTGGGAGGCAATATTTGCTCTATTTCATTTGCTAATCTGAAATTCAATTTTATTCCGACACTCCACCTTACCCAGTCATCTTCTTGAGCCAGTCTAGTGGTTCGACTTCATAACTCTTTGATTTATTATCCGAACGTTTATTAAAAAAAACTCTTATGTTAAGATACTGCTACCAACACTTTATCAAACTACCAATACGTTACCCGTAACCCGAACACCCGCGTTGGGAGATGAATAAAGATTAAGAATAAATGAATAACATGAACTGTTGTATCAAAAGATAAACTCATGAGAATAATCACCTACGTGGGACCTTCTGACATAAGACAAACTTTAACGAAAATTACGAGCATTAATAAAAAGAAAATAAAGACGAACACTGGATACAGCAACAGTTCAGACACTCACCTGCAGGAAGTTGAACCTATTGAATTAACTATGGAGTCGCGAATGTTGCAGAGTTGCGGGCTAATAGTTTGGGGGCTAATGCTTGCCTTGAAATGACGAATGCCTAGTTAGCATGTAGTTGAGCCGGAATGATAATGAATGAGATTGAGCTCAGAAAATAAAAGTGGATATAAAGGTGATGAAAACAGAAATGAAACTTAAGAAAGGGTATCGCAGAGCAATAAACAAACTGAAAATCAAGAGTTCCAGTGTCCAACACTTCTTCAAAGAAAATACTTTAGAAAACTGGTTTCTAAAGTCTTTCTAGCTTAAAAATAGCAGAGTAGCAAAAACTGAATCAACTTTCAGAGCCTCTCCACTATAATCACCACCCTTTTTTTCGTCCCCCATTTGAACAGTTTTCATGCAGGTATTTATAGGGACCGAGTGCTCCCCATGAAGGGTCAAGATTTATTTTGAGGGAGATGGAAGGTTTGGATTTTGAAGGACATGATCTGACGCTTGGGAATTAAAGAGAATCAGAATGAACGACTGAGATTCTTTTCAGAAATTTTTGTCCTTTTTCTCTTCTAATCTGACGGTTTTAAATTTTCTTGTCCAGGGCGATCCAAGGGCTGGGAATAAAAGGCGCCGGTCTTGTCGTCTTCTTCTTTGATCCAAGGGCTCCGAGCTCGTCCTTACAAGTAAGATCAACGGTGGAGATTGGGATGTACAGGACTGTCATGACATACTCTGGCACTTGTCAGTAATGTGGGCGATTCTGCAAATGAGGCGTGCGGTGGAGATCTCGTCAGCAACGCTTTAACTACCTTAGCTCTGATTATGATGACAGTTATTGGAAGTTGTCTTATTCTCCTTGCTTTCTGATCTCCTCTTCCTTCTGATCTTTCTAATACGATCCTTTTCCGATCTCTCATGCCGAGCCCCCTTCTTCCGATCTCTCCCACTCTAGTCTTCTCCTTTATCTGGTTTGGTTCAGTCAAAGCATTTATTCCTTCGATTTCCGAGACGTCCGCTTCGTTTTCTGCTAGCAATAAATGCCCAGACCTTCTCTATATATACCCCCGATGGGAAATCCTCCCGCATTTCATTTTCCCCTCTTTCCTTCTCACATTTTCCTGTTCTAACCGCTCTGGCAATAAATCCCGACCATGATAGTTGCTTTTGATCTTTTTCCGATTGTCCCCTTTATTCCTCAACTGAAAATTTATGATCCCGGTGATCGGAGAATTATGATAACCTCATTTGATGACAGTGAGAGAACCGAACTAATTCACCGACCTGGATCGAGGACCTCGGTCGTGTCGATCTCGAATCGTTCGACCGATATAGTCGGCGAACTGATTTCGGGCGAGAAGACTGCTAATATTCCCCTTAACATTGGTGACTGCCCCTTGAAGTTCATTTGGCTCCTTACCACGTTGGGCGTCCCGACTACAGCTCGGTTCTGGTTGATGACAGTGGAGATGACTCTCCATCCTCATGAGAGTCATAATCACCCCATCTGAGGTGTACGTCTATCCGCTGTCTATGGCTGGATAAATCTTTTGATTCAGCCACGAGACTAGGCTTTGACATAGGCCTTTATTAGATAGGATGTTTCATCGATCTCTAAAGATTGCCCCCGTGATGTAATCAAACCTTTAATGTAATCCGATCTCTAGAGATCGCCCAAATGATGTAATCCGACTTTTAATGTAATTCGATCTCTAGAGATTGCCCAAATGATGTAATCTGACCTTTTCAGAAATAAAATTTTTATTTTATTATTATTGTATTGGTTATTTTCCGATCTCTAAAGTATTTACCCGATCTGAATCTTAATTTGAATGACCCTTAATCGATATGTGATTCAAAATATCTATCTCAATCTGCCGATCTCTAACTAGCCGATCTCCTTATGGAATCTCTAGAATATTCGTGAGACGTGTCAGAAAAGGCTGGCGAATCCCGCTAACCGATACGCCGCTTGGGACACCGTGAGCATTAAATGCTCAGACGGGTATAAATAGGGGACGGGTCAACCAGTTGCTTCCTTATGTCATTTTCAGCCTCTCGCAAGTGATTCCAAAATCCTCTCGTTTTTTCAAGTTCTTCCGACACCGATCACACTCCGGTAAGGGTTTTGATCTTTCTTTTAGTTTAAATTTCCTCTTTTCTTTTAAAATGAGCGGCGCCAAGGGTCAGAGAGCGGCAAGCCCCCCTTCCGTTCAGGTCTCGTGGTCGTCAGATGAGGTAGAGGTAGTCAGAACAAGCGGGCGATCTGAACCCCCTAGGACCTCCATTCTAGCCCGCGGTCAAGCTACATCCTCGAGGCAAACACATTCTTCAGGGAGAGAAAACCTTCCCATGGATGAGCTGCCATCAATCCTTCAAGAAACCGACCTGCAGTCGTTCAGCCAAGAGTATAACATTCAGCCCGATTCATACAAACTCATTAAGTGTCAAGGCGATCTTTGAGCCGATCACTTCTTCGAAGAGAATGATATGATCATGGTATATGAAGAGCAACTAAAAGCCGGGCTGCGGTTCCCTCTTGACGACTTTTTCAAGGATGTAACACCCTCCCTGTAGCAACTCCGTACATTATACTGTTCCGATGACCAATGTCTGACTGGACAGCTAGAACGTTCGAAAAAATATTTAAACTAAAGTGAGGAACCATAATTAACTCAAATATTAATAAGAAAAAATTAGGAAAAATTTTAGAAATAAAATACAACCAAGTTAAATGAGCCGGTGCCCTAGCGATGGGTAACCTAGTGAGAAGTTGCCGTTCTCGCAACTAGGAGCCCTAGACCCGAGGAAAAATTCATAAAATAATTTTTAAGACTCCAGAGAAGGGTCATTGAGGTTCCTATGGCATTAGAATGCCAATAAAATATTTAGAAAAATTTTTCAATCGGTACAGACAATTTTGACCCGTTAAGCCAAACGGAGGGCATTTTGGTCATTTCGCCTTCAGAGACGATTTTTGACCGACTTGTCCAGTTAAGTAAATAATTATCATGATCTAAAATGTGAATAAATATTGTTGAAAATTGAATTGAAAATGAGTAGAAAAGAAAAGAAAAGAAAAGAAAAGAAAAATGAAAGAAATTAGGAATAATGACATCACATGATGTCATTAACATACCCCCAATCAATCAAAATTTAACAAGCCTTCTTAAAACACTTAAAAGAGACAAAATGGACCAAAAAAACTCCAGAATTCTCCTTCCTCTTCAGCCAGCCAAAAGTCTCTCCCTCTTCCTCCATAACTCTTTTTCTCTTATACCTTCAATCATTTGATTTCTCACCCCAAAATCTATAAAATCATTCACTAAAATTTGTCACCCAACCTTGCTAGAGTGTTTGGCAGCCAAGAAAACAAAAGAAAGTGAAGAATTAACAAGAGAAAATTCTGCCCTACTAAGGCTAGTGCCATCTTTCTCTTTCTTTCTTGGATATCCATGTTAAGACACTAAGTTAGGCTAGGAATTTGTGGGAATTGAAGAGAATTATGCATGCTAGGGTATATGGTAAATTTCGGCAGCCTATAAGGGTGGTGATTTTGATTGTTTTGATGGGTTTAGAGTGGATTAGAGATAGTGTTTAAAGTGTATATATATATTGATAATGAATTAGTATGTTGAATTAATGTATGTTGTGTGAATTGGAATGGGGAACTAGGGTCTTGGAGAGAAATTTGGGCTTTGCTTATGTAATGGTGAATGAAAATTCTGCTCCATTAATTTTAAGCTTAGAAATGGTATTGGTAACCAATACCAACAAATTTTGAATGCAAAATGTGGTATGTTGGGAGTGTTAAAACCAATGTACTTATTTTATATGCAAAAGTCAACATTTTTGTTGACTAATGAAGGGAATAGTAACACCAAAACTTGAAATTCAAAAATTGTAAAATTCAAAAGTGTCAAATGCCCTAGTATACCTAACAAGATTGGTTTGGATAGTTTGGCATGCCAATAGGGTTCAGTTAGCGATCGCACATGGCATTATGCCATTCAGTGATTTCATGGCTTTTAGCCATTCGACATTGTGTTGAGACTTGGCCTTGTGCCTAATGTTATTCTGACTTATTAGCTGCTCATTACACCGGGAGATACATATGTGATGATGGTGTGGCGAGGTACTTGATACCCAGTGCGGTTACCCGTTTATCTAGTCGATGCGTCGAAGATAGGTTACTTGGGCAACCAAAAATAAAAGTGGACAAATTTAATGAAATAATGAATATGACAAGTACAAAATAAGTAAGACTATAAATACTCATCGAAAATTTATTTGCAATAAGAAACCAATATATTCACTGCATATTTATTTTATGTTATTTCTTTTTATTTTATTATTGGCACCACTAAGCATTATTGCTTAGCGCGTTGCTTTTGCCACGCGTAGGTTCTGGAGAGATCGACCGAGAGCCCAGTAGACTACAGACTGGGTGAGACCTCCTGCAACTCTGCATAGTGTCCGTGTCACCTCACCATCTTCAGTGCATTGGTAGGACACTAGGTTTCATTTTGGTATTTTGTAACTAACTTTTATTTTCTCTTGTGTAATTGAGACTTATATAATGTATTTTGACGTTAATGTAAATAGTGAAAATTGTGGTTATGAATGGAAAATTTGAGTATTTATTTATTGCTTATATATGAGTACCATGAGAAATGAATGATTGAGAAATGGAAATTTTGTTGAAAAATATTGAGATTTTGATATTGGAGTTTGAGAATGATTGGATATAATTATTGGAAGTGTTTTTCACAGGTTTCGAAGGACTGTTTTCTCCATTTTTAGCCGGTACTCTGCCGGATTTTCTATAAAATTTTCAGAACCTTAAATAAATTATAATTTCAATAAATGACTTAAATGAATTATATTTCACAAGTTATATTCAAAACTATGATAAAAATTAATTAGGGAAGAATAAAAATGATTAAGATAAAATAGAGTGTTCCGGTACACCGTGTGACATATCTTACTCGGATATACTGTAGACGGGTAAGGGGTGTCACATTTAGTAGTATCAGAGCATGGTTTAGGCATTTCTGGGCCTAGATTAAGTCCATACCATGCATTGCATTTGTAAGAGTTGAGGTGACACTAATGCAGATCTATTTATCTTTGTTATTTTGAATAGGATATGGACCCTACATCTCAGAGGGCAGTTGAGGAGGAAGTGGAGAGTCATGCTCCACTGCAGCGGTGAGGCGGGGGTAGGGGAGAACTCGCTCATGACTCAAGTAGAGCTTGCTCAGCCTCCACAGGCCATGTTCCAGCAAATGGCCGAATTCTTCAGAAAAATTGCTGGGGTAATGCCAGCACCACCACCACCACCACCTCCACAGCAGAAATCACACCTGGAAAGACTAAGAGAATTTGGAGCAGTGGACTTCTTTGGCAAGAGAGAAGATGATTCTGTTGCAGCCGAAAATTGGTTGAACAGAATAGGCAGGGTTTTAAAACAACTCCACTGCACTCCAGAGCAAAATCTAGAAGCTGCTGTATCTTTGTTGCAAGATGATGCATATGAATGGTGGGATACGGTGTCCAGTGAAGTGCAGCCAGAAGTAATAACTTGGAACTTCTTCCTCTCCGAATTCAAGAAGAAATATGTGGGTAGTGTATACCTGGAAGAGAGAAGAAGAGAGTTCATTAACCTGAGGCAGACACTAATGGGCCGAGTATGAAAAGGAATTCGTCAGTTGAGCCGCCATCAAGGGAGATAGTCCCTAATGAGGCCGAAAGGTGTAAGAGATTTGAAGAGGGATTAAATGACAACATAAAGATCATGATCACTGCCTTGGGAATCACCGACTTCACCAAGTTAGTGGAAGCTGCAATAAAAGTTGAAAAAGTAAGAATAAGTGAGCAGACCAGAAGAGGGGCCCAGGTCAGTCTAGTTCATCTCCTGCATTTGGGAAGAAGTTCAAGGGTCCACCTGCACAGAGTTCAGGTCAACCACAAGGTCGTGTCATCTCGGGGCCTGGGCCACGATTTACCCTAAGAGAGGTCGGTCCACACCATCGGTGGGCGGCTCTCCGAGGATGGGGTTGAGGACCAGCCCGGCCAACTCGCATGTCCATATTGCACGAAGTGGCATAAGGGAAGTGTTGGAGAGTGACGGTGCTCGCTAAGGTGTGGGTCAACAGAGCATCGCTTGAGGAACCGTCCATGCAGAACTACTCTGTTGCTCCAACACAAGCGCATGCACTGCTCCTGCACCACAAAGGGGTAGGAAATATGGCAAATCTGAGGCAGTGGGACCATCACAAAGGCCTGCATCTGAGCCAGCAGAGAGGCCTGAGGGCAGACCACCTACCAGAGCATATGCTATGAGAGCTCAGGAGGAGCAAGATGCCCCGGACATCATCAGGGGTACGTTCTCCCTCTATAATACATCTGTGCATACATTGGTGGATACAGAATCCACTCATTCATACATCTGCATCGACTTACCTATAGAAAGGGAGATACTAGTAGGGGAGAGTGACCAAGACATTCTGATCACTAATCCGTTGGGCCACAGTGTAGTGGTGAACAAAGTGTACAAGGGTTGCCCGTTAAGGATTCAGGGGTATGAATTCTCGACAGATCTAATTGAGTTGTCCTTCCACGAGTTTGACATGATTTTGGGAATGGACTGGTTGTCACGTCATCAGGCAATGGTTGATTGTAAATTAAAGAGAATTTCTCTGAAAACTTCTGAGGGTAATGAGATTACAGTTGTGGGGGAAAGGACAGATTTCTTGTCTAATGTTATCTCAGCCACAGTTGCAAGAAAACTGATGAGAAAAGGCTGTGAAGCTTACCTAGCACACGTGGTTGATACTAGGCAAGTTAAGCCAAACCTAAGTGATATACCCACAGTAAGAGACTTTCCAGATGTATTTCCTGAAGAGTTACCTGGTTTACCACCAGAAAGGGAAGTCGAGTTTGCTATTAAGGTAATGCCGGGTACAGCACCCATTTCTATTGCTCCTTATAGGATGGCACCCACTGAATTGAGGGAGTTGAAAACTCAGTTGCAAGAGTTGCTTGATAAGGGGTTTATACGCCCCAGTGTGTCACCATGGGGAGCTCGGTCTGTTGTGAAAAAGAAGGATGGGACTTTGAGGCGATGCATCGATTACCGGCAGTTGAATAAAGTAACTGTGAAGAATAAATATCCGTTGCCTAGAATTGATGATCTGTTTGATCAGTTGAAGGGAGCAGGAGTATTTTCTAAGATTGATCTCAGATCAGGGTATTATCAGTTGAGGTTGAGGGATGTAGATGTGCCAAAGGCTGCATTCAGGACTTGGTATGGGCATTATGAGTTTCTGGTGATGCCCTTTGGCCTAACAAATGCACCTGCAACATTCATGGACCTTATGAACCGTATCTTCCATCCATACCTAGATCGGTTCGTAGTGGTCTTTATTGATGATATTTTGGTGTATTCCAAGACCAGGGAAGAACATGATGAACATCTGAGGATTGTTCTGCAAACCCTGAGAGAAAAGAAGCTGTATGCTAAGTTGTCCAAGTGTGACTTCTGGTTGAATGAGATTGCATTCCTTGGACACATAGTGTCGGCTGATGGGATTAGGGTGGATCCCAAGAAAATAGAAGCAGTGATGGAATGGAAGCCTCCCAGGAATACAACTAAGGTCAGAAGTTTCTTGGGGCTAGCTAGGTATTACAGAAGATTTGTGAAAGGATTTCCCTTAATAGCTGCTCCAATGACCAAGTTGTTACACAAGAATGTCAGATTTGATTGGAATGACAAGTGTCAGACCAGTTTTGAGAAGTTGAAGGCTATGTTGACAGAGGCACGGTGCAGCACACCGGTGTCAGGAAAGGACTTTGTGGTCTACAGTGATGCCTCTCATAATGGGTTAGGGTGTGTATTGATGCAAGAGGGGAAGGTGGTCGCTTATGCTTCCTGGCAGCTAAGGCCACATGAACAGAATTACCCTACCCATGATTTAGAACTTGCAGCAATTATCTTCGCACTGAAGATATGGAGGCATTACTTGCATGGTGAAAAGTGCTACATTTATACAGACCACAAAAGCCTGAAATACTTGCCAACCCAGAAGGAGCTCAACCTTAGACAGAGGCGATGGATTGAGTTCCTGAAGGACTATGATTGTGTAATTGACTACCATCCTGGGAAGGCAAATGTAATTGCTGATGCTTTGAGCAGAAAATCCATCACAGCTTTGAGATCATTGAATGCCCGTCTAACCTTGGTTCGAGATGGAGCTATTTTGGCTGAGTTGCAAGTGAGGCCAAACCTGTTACAGCAGATTTTAGATGGGCAGAAGGTAGATGAGAAGCTAATGGCTATTATGAGCAAAATCTCAGAGGGAAAAGCAACTGACTATGAGGTAAAAGCAAATGGGTGTCTGTACTACAAAGGAAGACTGTGTGTACCAGATGATGGGGAATTAAAAGCCAATATTCTGAAAGAGGCACATGCCAGTGTTTATGCTATGCACCCAGGAAGTACAAAAATGTATCATGATCTGAAACTTCAGTATTAGTGGCCTGGTATGAAGAAGGACATAGCTGACTATGTGACTAAATGCTTGACATGTCAGCAAGTCAAGGCAGAACATTAAGTTCCATCAGGTTTGCTACAGCCTATACGCATACCTGAATGGAAATGGGATCGGGTCACCATGGATTTTGTAAGTGGTCTACCTCTCACCCAGAAGAAACATGATGCAGTATAGGTGATAGTAGATATATTGACGAAGTCAGCACACTTTCTGCCAATTAGGACTGACTACTCACTGGAGAAGTTAGTAGAATTGTATATCAGTGAGATAGTTAGACTGCATGGAATTCCACTTTCCATCATATCTGATCGAGACCCAAGGTTTACATCGAGATTTTAGAAGAAGTTGCATGAATCCTTGGGTACACAACTCCACTTCAGCACAGCTTTCCATCCTCAGACGGATGGGCAATCAGAAAGAGTAATCCAGGTAAATAATTGAAACCAATTGAATTAATACAAATATTGAACTAAAATGATAATAATAACATGAAATATATGTCAGGTCCTTGAGGATATGCTGAGGAGTTGTGTCATTGAGTTTAAGGGAAGTTGGGATAGATACCTCCCACTGGCAGAATTTGCATACAACAATAGCTACCAAGCTAGTATCCAAATGGCCCCGTATGAAGCACTGTATGGGAGAAAATGTAGAACTCCAGTGTGCTGGACTAAATTGGACAAAGACAAACTGGTAGAGCCCGACTTGGTGAAACAGACTGAGGAGAAAGTAAAACTAATCAAAGCCAATCTGAAGGTTGCCTCAGATAGACAGAAGTCTTATGCCGACCTGAAGAGAAAAGAAATAGAATATGCGGTTGGCGATAAAGTGTTCCTCAAGGTGTCACCGTGGAAGAAGGTACTGTGGTTTGGAAGAAAAGGTAAGTTAAGCCCTAGGTTCATTGGCCCATATGAAATCATTGAACGTGTGGGTCCAGTGGCCTATAGGCTAGCTTTACCACCAGAGCTGGATAAGATCCACAATGTGTTCCACGTATCTATGCTAAGAAGATATCGCTCAGACCCTTCACATGTCATCTCCATGGAAGAAATTGAAGTACAACCGGATTTGACATATGAAGAAGAACCCATACGGATCCTGGCTCGGGAAGTGAAAGAGTTGAGGAATAAGCAAATTCTACTGGTGAAAGTGCTTTGGAGGCACCACAACACCGAAGAGGCAACTTGGTAAAGTGAAGAGACGATGAGGCAACAGTTCCCTCAACTGTTTGTATCAGATAAATTTCGAGGACGAAATTTAAATTAGAGGGGAAGAGTTGTAACACCCTCCCTGTAGCAACTCCGTACATTCTACTATTCCGGTGACCAATGTCGGACTGGACAGCTAGAACGTTCGGAAAAATATTTAAACTAAAGTGAGGAACCATAATTAACTCAAATATTAATAAGAAAAATTTAGAAAAAATTTTAGAAATAAAATACAACCAAGTTAAATGAGCCGGTGCCCTAGCGATGGGTAACCTAGTGGAAAGTTGCGGTTCTCGCAACTAGGAGCCCTAGACCTGGGGAAAAATTTATAAAATAATTTTTAGGACTCCAGAAAAGGGTCATTGAGGTTCCCATGGCATTAGAATGCCAAGAAAATATTTAGAAAAATTTTTCAATCAGTACAGACAATTTTGACCCGTTAAGCCAAACGGAGGGCATTTTGGTCATTTCGCCTTCAGAGACCATTTTTGACCGACTTGTCCAGTTAAGTAAATAATTATCATGATCTAAAATGTGAATAAATATTGTTGAAAATTGAAAATGAGTAGAAAAGAAAAGAAAAGAAAAATGAAAGAAATTAGGAATAATGACATCACATGATGTCATTAACATACCCCCAACCAATCAAAATTTAACAAGCCTTCTTAAAACACTTAAAAGAGACAAAATGGACCAAAAAAACTCCAGAATTCTCCTTCCTCTTCAGCCAGCCGAAAGTCTCTCCCTCTTCCTCCATAATTCTTTTTATCTTATACCTTCAATCCCTTGATTTCTCACCCCAAAATCTATAAAATCATTCACTAAAATTTGTCACCCAACCTTGCTAGAGTGTTTGGCAGCCAAGAAAATAAAAGAAAGTGAAGAATTAACAAGAGAAAATTCTGCCCTACTAAGGTTAGTGCCATCTTTCTCTTTCTTTCTTTGGATATCCATGTTAAGACACTAAGTTAGGCTAGGAATTTGAGGGAATTGAAGAGAATTATGCATGCTAGGGTATATGGTAAATTTCGGCAGCCTATAGGGGGTGGTGATTTTGATTGTTTAGATGGGTTTAGAGTGGATTAGAGATGGTGTTTAAAGTGTATATATATATTGATAATGAATTAGTATGTTGAATTAATGTATGTTGTGTGAATTGGAAAGGGGAACTAGGGTTTTGGAGAGAAATTTGGGCTTTGCTAATGTAATGGTGAATGAAAATTCTGCTCCATTAATTTTAAGCTTAGAAATGGTATTGGTAACCAATACCAACAAATTTTGAATGCAAAATGTGGTATGTTGGGAGTGTTAAAACCAATGTACCTATTTTATATGCAAAATTCAATATTTTTGTTGACTAATGAAGGGAATAGTAACACCAAAATTTGAAATTCAAAAATTGTAAAATTCAAAAGTGTCAAATGCCCTAGTATACCTAACAAGATTGGTTTGGATAGTTTGGCATACCAACAGGGTTCGATTAGCGATCGCACATGGCATTATGACATACTGTGATTTCATGTCTTTTAGCCATTCTGACATTGTGTTCAGACATGGCCTTTAGCCTAATGTTATTCTGACTTATTAGCATTGTTACATTGCACGGAGATACATATGTGACCGATGGTGTGACGGCGAGTACTTGATACCCAGTGCGGTTTACCCGTTTATCGATCCGATCGTCCAAAGATAGGTTACTTTTGCAACAAAAACTAAAAGTGGACAAATTTAATGAAATAATGAATATGACAAGTACAAAATAAGTAAGACTTCAACTACTCATCAAAAATTTATTTGCAATAAGAAACCAATATATTCACTGCATATTTATTTTATGTTATTTCTTTTTATTTTATTAGTGGCACCACTAACCATTATTGCTTAGCGCGTTGCTTTTGCCACACGTAGGTTCTGGAGAGATTGACAGAGAGCCCAGTAGACCATAGACTGGGTGAGACCTCCTGCAGCTCTGCATAGTGTTCGTGTCACCTCACCATCTTCAGTGAATTGGTAGGACACTAGGTTTTATTTTGGTATTTTGTAACTAACTTTTATTTTCTCTTGTGTAATTGAGACTTATGTAATGTATTTTGATGTTAATGTAAATAGTGAAAATTATGGTTATGAATGGAAAATTTGAGTATTTATTTATTGCTTATATATGAGTACCATGAGAAATTAATGATTGAGAAATGGAAATGTTGTTGAAAAATATTGAGATTTTGATATTGGAGTTTGAGAATGATTGGATATAATTATTGGAAGTATTTTTCACAGGTTCCGAAGGACTGTTTTCTCCATTTTTAGCCGGTACTTTGCTGGATTTTCTATAAAATTTTCGGAACCTCAAATAAATTTTAATTTCAATAAATGACTTAAATGAATTATATTTCACAAGTTATATTCAAAACTATGATAAAAATTAATTAGGGAAGAATAAAAATGATTAAGATAAAATAGAGTGTTCCGGTACACCGTATGACATATCTTACTCAGATATACTGTAGACGGGTAAGGGGTGTCACAAAGGAAGTTCTAAAATTTCACCAAGTGTGCATAGCCCAAGTTCACCCGAACTCATGGCGGATCCTAGTGGCCTTCAGAGGTCTTTGCCGTGCCAAAGGACTCAGTCCAACGGCGAAGGTATATGCCGATCTACATTGGCTAACTCGCCGAAAGGACGATGAGTACTGGTTCTTTCAGGCGAAGCCACATTGCGGGCTCTTTACCGATCTGCCCTCCTCCCTGAAGAATTGGAAGAATCGCTTCTTTATTCTGAGGAGCAAAATTCCGAACGGCTTTGAGGGTTTCCCACGTAGCTGGCTACACTAGGGCCCGTTAATTCTGAAGCACATCACCCTGAATAGAGAAGAGGGCCTAATCGTGATGGAACTGAAAGATCAGGTGGCCAGACAGAAATTCTCTTGTTTAGATGCGATGTACCGAATCGCATCATTGGACTATCTGACTAGTCACCGGCCAAGAACGCGGGCTTCAGCTCTCTAACCTCGGCTTCGGTACTTTCTATATCTCTGATCTTTGGGCCTTAGCGATCTCACTGACCTTTTCTCTGTGCAGGAATGGCAAGCGGTGAGTCTTCTAAGGAGAGCCGGAAGCGGAAAGGAGAGGTCTCTCGAAAGGTGCGGGAGATGAAACGTTCCGAGCTGCTTTAGACGCCCAGGCATGATCCCGGGGAGATGCAAGGAGGCTCTTCTCAACCCTCGGGACAGCCGATCCCTGACATAGAAGTGGTCCAGTCTCCTCCTTGTCAAGAAGAGCCGCCACCACCTCCTCCAGTTGCTTCAAGTGCGGAAGGGGGTCCTTCCCAACCACCTGTGAGGACCCTTTCCCGCGGCGCCCAAATCCTGATCCACTCGCTGGAGAAGAACCGCACGGCTTAAGAGAACCCGAGTTTTGCTAAGGTCTTGGGGTCCTCCATCTGCCTTCGGGAGGATCGGGATAGGCTAACCCCGAACAGCCTCGACAATATCCTGACACAAACTATGAGCCTGAGAGTGGAGAGTCTGGTGAACCAAGATATTATCCGGGAGAAGGCTCACCGCTTGAGGCAGGATGTTGAGAAGGTGGGTCAGGAAGCTGCTTCCCTCCGATCTCAACTTTCGTCCGCCCAAAACTACATATCTGAAATTGAGGGGCAGATGAAATTTTACGAGGATAAGCCGCCGAGCGTGCTCATGTTCTTGAAGAGGTTGGCGCCTGAGTCTGAAGTCGCCGCCTTCGAGGAGCTTAAAGTAAAAGAAGAAGAGGCAGTGACAAGGGAGGCCAGTGCTTATGTGAACGCTCATGGGGATCTCTTGGTCGAGCTCAGGAAGCGCTATCCCGAGGAGGACTTCTCCTGGATGGTGGATCTGGCTCCCCAGGACGAAGAGGATAGCGAGGAGGAGGCCGAAGGTGATAGAGGGGGTGACCAAAATGTAGAACAGGCTGGGGGTGATCCTCCAGCCGAATGGCTTGTATAAATTTTAATTTAAAATGAAATGAAGTTCCCCTTTTTATTCAATGATTGGATGCGATCGGAAAGTATCTAAGTTGCATAAGCACTTGATTGTCTGAACATATTAGAACAACAACTAAAAGTGATTATTAATCTAAGTGTAAGAGGTCAGAAAACACTATAAGCATGAGATCGGCTGAGAACAAACGCTAAACGGGACTTGATTAAAATTGGAAATTTGATTTGAACACTTAAGATTGGAATCATCATTAAACCAGATTGGAACCTTAACTTGATTATTCCCAAACTTTTAAAAGGGAGATCGGCAATAAGACTGGTGGCATGAAGGCCTAATGTTGGTTCAATCTCGTTTAACAAAAGAGATCGGAAATGTAATTGACTGGTCAGGGGACTTGACAATTGGTTTGAGAGATCGGTGAGGCTTTAAATGATATGGGGACTTAGTATTGATTCGATCCCTTTTGAGGAGAGATCGAAAATGTGATTGGCTGGCAAAGGGAGACTCAGTGCTGGGGATCGGTTTCAAAGTTTATTGATTTCGGGGATCGGCCAAAATATGGTGTCGACAGAGTGATTCAAAAAGGAGAATAAACTTAAGACAATAGGGAACATTTTCTATGAAGAAAGTTTTGCCAAATTCCAACAGTAAGATGACCAATGGAACAGTGAAACCTTAGATACCAAAACTGAAAATTTGCAATTTTGCCTAAAAGACTTAGAATTTGAGTAAACAACTAAAACCAACAAATTTAGTGACCAAAATGTGGTATGTGGGTGAAGTTGAAGTTCCCATACCTATTAAGCCTTAGAAAGTCAACAAATTGACTTGAATAGTACCATGAATAGTAACTCCAAAATGAAAATTTCCAAGAATGTTAGTTTAAGCATATTTGGGCTAGAATTAAGTAATTATGAATTAATTATTGGATTTACTGTGCAATAAGATACTGAAACACTATAAATTTTGTGTTTCAGCTGAAAAAGACCCGAAAGGCCTAGAGGCGATTAAGTCCAGGTTTGTGCACAAAAATTTTTAAATTATAGTTTTCATAATAGAAATTGATTTGTTATACATTGTGAATGTTTTTGTTCATTATGAATTTCGAGAATGTTGTGTCGCCTATTTTACAATAGAAATTTGGAATGAAAATTAATTATTGATTTGTATGAAATATTTGAATAATATGGTTTTGAATTTAGTTATGGCTTTGAAAATCTTATTTGAAAAATAGTGTATTGCCTACTTTGTAAATGAAAAGTTAGAATGAAATATGATTTGTGAATTGTATAAAATATTTGAATAACTTTATTTAAATTGTTTTTAATTCACACTTGGCGTGGCAATACTAATATGTTCCTCCTCCACTTGTGGGGTAAGTATGATATTTGATCAGTTTCCTCCCTCTCTAACTTCCCAGTCTGAGGTGTGAGTGTGGATAAGTACTCATTAGCTAGCTAGCCACCTCCCTCATTAATTTCGATTAGTGGGGGTGTTTGCCTTGTCGTGATGTACACACGGCATGTTCGGAAATTTTGTGTCATGGCCTAAGTTGTGTTATTGTTTGGCAATACTATGTTTATTAAATTGTTTGATCAAGTTGTGTTCTATATTAAGTTTTGAAAATTATGATTTGTTATAAATGTGATTTAAGAAAAAAAAATTGTGAAATGCGATTATGAGATTTTTGAATGAGGATTTGTTCGTAAATGTTTTATATTATGCATTTTATGCTTTATTGTGCACCACTGAGTATTTATATACTTAGCGATAGCTTTAACTTACTGTCGCAGATAGGAAAAGGACATAGCAGCAGAGCGAGTATTTCTGATTAGGAAGAGCACAATTGAAGAATTTTTGTACAGGTATTTGTCTATACTCAGTAGTTTAGTTTGATGTAAATATGATAGTATGCATATGTATCCCTGTAATTTGAGCAGTTGTACAGATAAAATTGTAATAATATTATTTTTGAGATTTTGCATCTGTAAATTAACTTATGACTGTAAATTAATGATTTAAAATGCAATGTGCATGAGTTATGAAATATTTTGAGGTATTAATTCTTGATTTGAAATTTGGATTTTGAATTGAGGTGTTGCTATTCCTGTTGATTTGAAATTTGGTGGTTACAAATGAAGTTGTGATTGAGAAATATATTAGGAGTGTTTTTATTTTCAGGTTTTGAAGAAATGTTTTCTCAAAATATAGACGGCACTCTGCCGAAATTTTTGTAAAAATTGTGGAGATTTTAAATATCCAAA
This sequence comes from Hevea brasiliensis, assembly GCF_030052815.1. Classification (NCBI taxonomy): domain Eukaryota; kingdom Viridiplantae; phylum Streptophyta; class Magnoliopsida; order Malpighiales; family Euphorbiaceae; genus Hevea; species Hevea brasiliensis. The sequence goes on from NC_079494.1 coordinate 100,743,107, forward strand.
AATTTGATTTATGTTTGGACTCTAAATGAAGGTTTTTAATATTTGAAAAAAATTTTACCCACAAATTCTAAAACGAATGAAAATTATTTTAAAATTCGTTGTAGTATATTTAATGAGTTACCGATAGGTGAAGTACGGTAATTCATTAGGTGTACTACAGGAACATGTTACATCTTACGAGGAGTAGGGTGTGACAAATACTCAGTGGCACACAACTAATTTTAAATTAAAATCAATTATAATATAAATCAAATAATTCACAACAAAACAAAATTTTTATAATTTATGAAGTAGATTTAGATTTCCAGACTCACCAAGAATCATTTATTACAAACTAATAATAATCATTTATGTAAATTCACATTTCATTAAAGATTCACAATTCATAAAATAAAAGTCTTGCCAAGAACACACAGTCCAGACCATGACACAAAATTTCACGATCAATGCCATGTTGTACACCATGACAAAGCAAATCACCTCACTAACCGTTATTAATGAGGGAAGGGCTAGCTAGCTAATGAGTACTCATACATTGTCATCCTACTAACCGTTACTAATAGAAGACATAATTAATGTCAATTATCCAACCCCGAATAGCCATTACTATTGGGAAGTTTCGAATGGGACTGTTATGCTTACTGTGGTTTAAAAACAATTTACAAGATTTTCTAATCACATAATTACATTTCAATTTCAATAATCACATTTGATTCATTTTCAAATCCATAAGTTATTGGCAACACACAATTCATAATTGCAATGGGGAAATCATAATTGTAAACCATTACCATTTATTCAAAACAATTTACAAAATTAAAATCAATTAAATCAATTTAGTTGTGTACAAACCTCTAGTGAGTCGCCTCTTTACCTTGACTCACATTTTTCTTTCCCTCCTTTCCAGTCTCTTTTTCTACTGAAATATACAATTTACAGTGTTTTAATACCATACCTCATAAGTAATCCAATAATTAAATTCATACACACTTGATTATACTTTTAAATTTGCTTTAAATGGAGTTCTTTGTGTTTGCCATATTGGGGTTACTATTCATTTTACTGTTCAAGTCAAAAAGTTGACTTTTTCATACTTACTAGGTATTTTAATTCTAATTACACCCACATACTACATTTTGGGTCACAATTGTGTTGGCATTGGTTGCCAATTAAATTTCCAAACTTCCTAAGTGGAATTCTAAAATTTCAGTTTTGGATCTCTTAGTTCTATTGTTCCATTAAACCTTCTACAGTGGAAATTTGGCTAACTTTCCATCAACAAAGTTGTTCCTTATTGTCTTAGCTTCAATTCCCTTTTTGAATCACTCCATTTGGAGTTTTGTAGCTCAAGTTATGACCATTTAACTATAACTAGCCAGATTGACTAAAGTCCAGATTTCTGGGCAAATTTTAGGTTCTGACAGATTTGGTGACCCAAATTTGGTTGGCAATTTGATTTAGTTGTGGTCAAAATTTGAGTTTGATTTTTTCATTAAAGTTGTTCTACTATGTCATATCTTTCCAATGGTATAAAAATTAGGTCATTTGGATCTTTTTACACTAAGTTATGACCATTTGAACATATACTGTTCATATGGTCAGTTTTGTCCAGTGGCAGGGTACCTAATCCAGATTTTACCAAATTTTACTCCAATTTGTTTTTAGTTTTAGGGCAAGGTTTCTACATGAAAATTGTTGCTTTGGGTCTTAATTTTCATCTCCAATTTGCCTCATACCAATTGGAGCAACAAAATTACAATTATGGCCATGTGAGTGGATCATGGTTAGGCTGTCCTGATTGGGGCAGCATCACATTCAACCCTAAGTCCATCCCATGCATTCACATGCACTCCCAAACACATCAATTGACCAATTTAAATAGCAATTTAGTCAATTGACATCAATTCACCAAATTCTCTAAATTTTCTCCCAAAACCCTAATGTCAAGAACCCTTATTCACTAATTACTTCAATTCATGAAATCAAAGTATACCATTTACATCTACACACTCAATCAAGCATGAATACACCTTTAAGTCTAACAAATTCCATCAAACCCTAATCATTCACATGCTAACCGAAATCCCTAGGTCCCAAACATGTCATTTTTTTGTTTAATTTTCAACAATTCTTATTCAAATTAAATGCCCAAGTATGAATTTAAAGAGAAAAATGGAAAGATTTCACTAACCTTAATGATGCCTTTCACAATCTTCACTTTCCTTAAATTTTCTCCCAATTTCTTTCTTCAATTCTCCTCTTCTAGGGTATATTTAAGTGTTTTCTATGATTTTTGGGTAGGGTTTATGGTGGCAATTCAAGGTTTTAGAAGCTTGAATTATTTGTTAATGGAGGAAGTGAGATAATGAGAGAGAGAGGAAAGAGAGACCCTATGGCTAAAGGAAGAAGAAAATGAGAATTTATTATTATTTTTTATTTGTCTCTTATATACATAATTATCCCATACTTAAAAAATTTAGAAATTAAAATTATTAATTGTATCATGCTTAAGTAAGCATGATGATGTCATAAAGCTTTATTCAAAATTTTCTTTTCCTTTCTTCTTCTTCACCTCTTCATGTTTTTAATTCCTTTTCATAAATTTAATTTCTAAAATTTTAATGGACATTTAGGCCAAGAGTCACCTCTAAAGGTGAATTAATCAAATTGTCCCTTACCGGTCTGATCTGATTTTCTAATAATACTATATTGGTTTCAGAATCCTGATCTAATTATTTGAGCTTGTTCTCAATTCTTTTCCGTAATTTTCACAATTCCCCTAGCTTCATAATTATTCTTAGGCCTAGGGTGTCACAGGGTCCCACTCGAAAATAGGGTAGCGACTGATCTCGCAGTCATTTTCTGGTACGGTCACCCATCGCTGTGACTGCTCATTTAACTCTTTATGTCTTACTTTTCTTATTTCCATTTTTTCTTCATATAATTTCTATTAATTTTTGTTTATAACTTTTCTAGGTGACTTAAATATGGTTCTACGCCTCTTGACTGTCCGGACTGGCACTGATCACCGAAACAGTGAAATGTATAGGACTAATGAACATAGGGGTGTTATAATTCTCTCCCCCTTAAATAAATTTCGTCTCGAAATTTTACCTGATCTTAGTCTCTGAATAGCTGTGGGTACTGCCTTCTCATGTCCTCCTCACGTTCCCAAGTAGCTTCCTAGCCTGAATGATGGTTCCACAGCACTTTAACTTGCGGTATCTGCTTATTCCTCAGCTACTTCACCTCATATGCTAGAATTTCTATGGGTTCTTCCTTATATGTGAGGTCTGGATTTACTTCAATCTCTTCTACTGGTAGAACATGAGATGGGTCTGATCTATACCTCCTCAACATGGACACATGGAAGACATTATGTATCTTCTCTAGCTCTGGAGGCAGTGCCAATCTATATGCCAAAGGACCCACTCTTTCCAGAACTTTATATAATCCAATAAAGAGAGGACTTAGTTTCCCCTTTCTGTCAAATCTCATAATTTTCTTCCAAAGAGAAACCTTGAGGAACACTTTATCACCCACTGTATATTCAATGTCTCTCTTTTTTTGATCGATGTAGGACTTTTGATGGTCTGATGCAGCCTTGAGTCGATATCTAATAAGTTTAATCTTTTCCTTTGTCTGCTGAACAATCTCTGGGACAATCAACTTCCGTTCACCCACTTCATCCTAACACAGAGGAGTTCTACACTTTCTACCATACAAGGCTTCATATGGAGGCATCCCAATGCTTGATTGGTAGCTGTTATTGTAAGCAAACTCAATCAAAGGCAAGTGTGTGTCCCAACTACCTTCAAATTCAATCACACAAGTCTATAGCGTATCCTCCAATATCTGAATCACTCTCTCAGACTGGCCATCTGTGTATGGATGGAATGCCGTACTGAAGTTCAATCTAGTTCCTAGGGCTCTTTGCAAACTACCCCAGAATCTAAAAGTGAACCTTGGATCTCTATCTGACACAATCGATATCGGCACCCCATGAAGTCTTACAATCTCATCGATGTACAGTTTAGCCAATCTGTCCAGACTGTAGTCCATCCGTACTGGCAAAAAATGAGCAGACTTGATCAATTTGTCCACCATAACCCAAACTGCATCATGATTCTTCTGTGTTCTCGAAAGTCCCATTACAAAATCCAACGTGATTCTTTCCCAATTCCACTCAGGAACTGGCAATGGATGTAGTAATCCTGTTGGCACTTGGTATTTTACCTTTACTTGCTGATAAGTTAGGCATTTAGACACAAACTCTGCTATATCTTTCTTCATCCCATTCCACCAATAGTGCTCCTTTACTGTTCTGTACATTTTAGTCCCACTAGGGTGCATAGCAAAAGGAGACTCATGTGCTTCCTTCATAATAAGTTGTCACAATTCTACATCATTAGAAACGCACATTCTGCCCTGGTGTAGCAGTAAGCTATCATCATTCATAGAATATTCAGGTTTCTTGCCATCCCGAGCTTCGTCCATCAATTTTTGATATTTTTCATCATTCTAGGCTGCCATTTTAATCTGAACAAACAACATTGGTTATACATGCCATGCAGCTACCATCTTTCTCTCATCATCAATCTCTAAACTTGCATGCAGTGCTTTCAACTCATGTACCATAGACAAAGGAGAAACTCTTAAACTCGCCATGGTTTTACGGCTCAAAGCATCAGCGACCACATTAGCTTTTCCTAGCTGATAATCTATCAGACAATCATAATCCTTAATCAGTTCTAACCACCTCCTTTGCCTCAAATTCAACTCCTTCTAGGTGCCTAGATATTTCAGACTTTTGTGATCTGTGTAGATGTAACAATTTTCCCCATACAAAAAGTGTCTCTAGATCTTCAGAGCAAATACAATAGCTGCCAGCTCTAAGTCATGTGTAGGATAGTTTCTCTCATGTGGTTTCAGCTGGCGTGATGCATAAGCAATAACATTTTTATCTTGCATCAGCACACAGCCTAGCCCATTGTGAGAAGCATCACTGTAGACAGTGTATTCTTTACCCGGTGTAGGTAAAGTCAAAACTGGAGCTTCAGTCAAACATCTTTTCAATTTATCAAAACTCTACTGACATTTATCAGTCACTAAAATTTCACATCTTTCTGAAGTAGTTTGGTCAGTGGAGATGCCAACATAGAAAATCCCTTCACAAAACGGCGGTAGTAACTAGCTAAACCCAGAAAACTGCGAACTTTTGTAATATTTCTAGGTGGCTTCCAATTAAGGATAGCTTCAATCTTACTGAGATCCACCTTAATGCCTTGAGCTAACACAATATGCCTCAAGAAAGAAATCTTTTTCAGCCAAAATTCACATTTTCATAATTTAGCATACAGTTGTTTCTCCCTTAAAGTATGTAGCACAATTCTCAGGTGCCTATCATGTTCCTCTGCATTTTTTGAATACACCAAGATGTCATCAATAATCACAACTACAAATTGATCAAGGTAGGGCCTGAAGATAGTGTTCATTAGGTCCATGAATGCATCCGGAGCATTAGTTAACCCAAATGGCATAACCAAGAATTCATAATGGCCATATCAAGTTCTAAAAGCAATTTTTGGAATGCTCTGCTCTTGCACCCTCAACTGATAATATCCCAATCTCAAGTCAATTTTGGAGAACACAGCTGCACCCTTCAACTAATCAAATCAATCATCTATGCAGGCAACGAATATATGTTCTTTATTATCACCTTATTCAGCTATCTGTAGTCAATACATAGACAGAGAGTGCCATCTTTCTTCTTAATAAACAACATTGGCGCTCCGCAAGGTGACACACTAGGGCAAATAAAGCCCTTATCAAGCAATTCTTGCAACTGCACCTTCGACTCCTTTAGTTCTGCAGGTGCTATTCTGTACGGAGTAATAGAGATTGGGTCCTCACCAGGCATAACCTCTATTTCAAACTGTACTTCCCTTTTCGGAGGTAACCCTGGAAATTCTTCAGAAAACACATCCGAAAAATTACATAATGTAGGAATATCTCTCCCTATGGGACTCTCTATTTGGGTGTCGATCACATGAGCTAGGTAAGCTTCACACCCTTTTCTGATCATTTTTCTAGCTAGTGCAGTTAAAATGAGATTTGATGGCAATAACTGTCTCTCCCCATGTATAACCACATCACTATACTGAGGGAGACCAAAAGTGACTATCTTCAGCCTACAGTCAATCATTGCATGATGCCTGGCTAACCAATCCATGCCCAAGATAATATCATAATCTCTAAAAAGAATTTCAATCAAGTCGGATAGAAATGTGTCCTTGGATCACCAAAGGATAATCCTTATACATTCTGTTGACCCTAACCTCTTGTCCTAGTGGACTAGTTACTAGCACCTCAAAATCCATTTTCACATAAGGGACAACAAGATAACCAATGATGCTAGCACTAACATAAGAATGGGTGGAACCTGAATCAAACAGCACAAACACATATTGATCAAGAATAGAAAATGTACCAACAACTATATTAGAACTTTCAGCCTCTTATCGCTGCCTCATGGTGTATACCCTCGTCGGTGCACCACTCTGCTCAGGTTGATTTACTGTGGCCTGACTGCCAGAACTATTACCCCTGCCTCTGCCTCGGCCTCTACTAATAGTCTGTAAACCTCTGGAGGCAGAACTCTGAATTGAACCTTCAGCTGTAGTAGGTGGCCCAGATCTGCAGACAGTAGTGTAGTCCCTGGTAAAATGTCCAGTCCCACCAAAGTTATAGCAGGCTCCTATGGCTTTATAACAAACCCTCCGTGTACTCTTCCACAGGTTTCACAAGTATAGACTGGAGTTGTTCCTCTGGATGTCTGTTGGATAGGTTGGGATGGCCTCTGACCTGAAGATCTACCTCTACTGGACTCGTGTGAACTAGATCCTCCAAAGTGCTTTCTCTTTCCAGAACCACTATCAGAAGCTTGCTCAATAATCTTTTTAATTTTCTCTTTCTCTTATGAACTCTTTTTCGGTGCTCCTTCCATTTCAATTCTTTCTAGTTCCAATGTTTGAGATATCAGTTCGGAGAAATTTTCATGTCTGAATCCCACTACTTGCATCCTCAAACTAGGTTTCAGACCAGCCTCAAATCGCTTACATCAGTTTCTGCTCGTAGTAAGCAAGTTCCCCGCATAGTGACTTAAGCGGGAAAAATCTCTCTCATACTCAATCACTGATCTGTTCCCTTGCTTCAAACTCAAAAATTCTTAAAGCTTCATATCAACATATGTATCTGGGACATATTTCTGTCTGAACTCTCTAAGGAAGTCATCCCAGGTTAGGACAGGAGGCTCCACCAAACTGTTGGGGATGGTTTTCCACCATTCATATGCATCCCCTTGTAGTAATGAGACTGAGTATTCGAATTTCTGGTCATCCGTACAATGTAGCTTCTTAAATAACCGCTCCATCCTTTCCAACCACTGTTCAGCTTCTAGCAAATCCATAGTTCCCTTGAATTCAGTGGCCCCAAATTTAATTAATTTATCATATTGTCTAGCTGGAGGCTGTGGTTGTGCTGCTGGGGTTTGGGTTTGGACTAATGTTGGTAGGTTTCCAGCCATTTATTGAAACAGTGTAGCCATCTGCTGAGTAAACTGAGCAGGAAACTACGACATTGGAGGAGCTAGAGTAGCTGACCCACTCATATTCTAGAAAGCTGGGGCTTCCCCCGGTGCCTCAGTCTCAATAGATTGCTCGACAGAATGATCTTCTTCTTCTATTCCAATTCAAAGAGATTATCTACTCCCTGACAACAAACACGAGGAGAATTTTCACTATTAGTTCGTATTTATAATGTAAATGCATCATATATATCCATAAATGATATTGAGCAGTTGTATTAATCAAGAAATAATTCAAATTCAAAAGTCAAAGCTCATTCAAAACGCTGCTCTGATACCACTAAAACACGTTACACCTTACCTCTCCATAAAGCATAACATGATCCCGTAGTATAGCTAATGAATTTCCGAACTTCACCTATCGATAACCCATTAACTATACTACAAGGGATTTTAAAACAATTTTCATTTATTTTAGGGTGGTGGGTAATGCTGAAGTAATATTAAAAACCTTTAATTGAAATTTAGGCTCTAATGTAAATATTGCTTAATTTGGGTTTTTCCACAAATTTTACAGAAAATTCAGCAGAGTGCCAGTTGTAATTTGAGAAAATAGTTCTTAAAAAACCTGTGAAAAATACTTTCAATACATATTTAAATCCCAAACTCCATATTCACAGCCCAATTCAATCTCAAATCACCACAATTTCACAAGTTCAAGCAACTCACAAGTTTGTAGAATTCTAAAAGAACTTTAAATACTGCATTTGCATATATAGAACAACAAGTTTATATTTCAAAAGTTTACATTAATTAAAATGACAACACAACTTTTAAACAACTGCTCATTGTCTACATATGGATACATAAAATTAATTTACATCTAAAGAAAAATTTACAAAGGGTATGATTAATATACCCAGAAAAAGTCTAACTAATACTTCAGTTTCAGTTCCAAGTAGCTTACTCTGCTGCCTTGTCCTTTTCCTTTTCTGCGATAGCAAAACACGCTATCGTTGAGTAATAATACTCAGTGCCACACAACTAATTTTAAATTAAAATCAATTATAATATAAATCAAACAATTCATAACAAAACAAAATTTTTATAATTTATGAAGTAGATTTAGATTTCCAGACTCACCAAGAATCATTTATTTCAAACTAATAATAATCATTTATGTAAATTCACATTTCATTAAAGATTACAATTCATAAAATAAAAGTCTTGCCAAGAACACACAATTTAGACCATGACACAAAATTTCACGATCAATGTCGTGCTGTACACCACGATAAAACAAATCACCTCACTAACCGTTATTAATGAGGGAAGGGCTAGCTAGCTAATGAGTACTCATACATTGTTATTCTACTACCTGTTATTAATAGGAGACATAATTAATGTCAATTATCCAACCCCGAATAGCCGTTACTATTAGGGAGTTCTGAACGGGACTGTCATGCTAACTGTGGTTTAAAAACAATTTACAAGATTTTCTAATCACTTAATTACATTTCAATTTCAATAATCACATTCGATTCATTTTCAAATCCATAAGATATTGGCAACACACAATTCATAATTGCAATGGGGAAATCATAATTGTAAACCATTACCATTTATTCAAAACAATTTACAAAATTAAAATCAATTAAATCAATTTAGTTGTGTACAAATCTCTAGTGAGTCACCTCTTTGCCTTGACTCACATTTTTCTTTCCCTCCTTCCCAATCTCTTTGTCTACTGAAATACACAATTTATAGTGTTTTAATATCATACCTCATAAGTAATCCAATAATTAAATTCATACACACTTGATTATACTTTTAAATTTGCTTAAAATGGAGTTCTTTGTGTTTGGCATATTGGGGTTACTATTTAAGTCAAAATGTTGACTTTTTCATACTTACTAGGTATGTTAATTCTAATTACACCCATATACCACATTTTGGGTTACAATTGTGTTGGCATTGGTTGCCAATCAAATTTCCAAACTTCCTAAGTGAAATTCTAAAATTTCAGTTTTGGATCTCTTAGTTCTACTATTCCATTGAACCTTCTACAGTGGAAATTTAGTCAACTTTCCTTCACCAAAGTTGTTCCTTATTGTCTTAGCTTCAATTCCCTTTTTGAATCACTCCATTTGGAGTTTTGTAGCTCAAGTTATGGCCATTTAACCATTATTTATGGGCAAATTTTAGGTTTAGGCAGATTTAGTGACCTAATTTTGGTTGGCAATTTAATTTAGTTATGGTCAAAATTTGAGTTTTGTTTCTTCATGAAAGTTGTTCTACTATGTCATAGCTTTCCAACGGTATAAAAATCAGGTCATTTGGAACTTTTTACACCAAGTTATGACCATTTGAACATGTACTGTTCATATGGTCAGTTTTGTTCAGTGGCAGGGTACCTAATCCGAATTTGACCAAATTTTACACCAATTTGTTTTCAGTTTTAGGGCAAGGTTTCTACATGAAAATTTTTGCTTTGGGTCTTAATTTTCATCTCTAATTGGCTTCATACCAATTGGAGCAACAGAATTACAATTATGGCCATGTGAGTGGACCATGGTCAGGTTGTCCTGATTGGGGCAGCATCACATTCAACCCTAAGTCCATCCCATGCATTCACATGCACTCCCAAACACATCAATTGACTTTAAACATCAATTTGGTCAACTGAAATGAATTCACCAAATTCCCCAAATTTTCCCCTAAAACTCGAATGTCAAGTACCCTAATTCACTAATTACTTCAATTCATGAAATCAAAGTATACCATTTACATCTACACACTCAATCAACCATGAATACCCCTTTAAGTCTAACAAATTCCATCAAACCCTAATCATTCACATGCTGGCCAAAATCCCTAGGTCCCATACATGTCATTTTTTTGTTTAATTTTCAACAATTCTCATTCAAATTAAATGCCCAAGTATGAATTTAAAGAGAAAAATGGAAAGATTTCACTAACCTTAATGATGCCTTTCACAATCTTCACTTTCCTTAAATTTTCTCCCAATTTCTTTCTTCAATTCTCCCCTTCTAGGGTAAATTTAAGTGTTTTCTATGATTTTTGGGTAGGGTTTATGGTGGCAATTCAAGGTTTTAGAAGCTCAAATTATTTGTTAATGGAGGAAGTGAGATAATGTAAGAGAGAGAGGAAAGAGAGACCCTACGGCTAAAGGAAGAAGAAAATGAGAATTTATTATTGTTTTTATTTGTCTCTTATATACATAATTATCCCATACTTAAAAAATTTAGAAATTAAAATTATTAATTGTATCATGCTTAAGTAAGCATGATGATGTCATAAAGCTTTATTCAAAATTTTTTTTTCTTTTCTTCTTCTTCACCTCTTCATGTTTTTAATTCTTTTTCATAAATTTAATTTCTGACATTTTAATGGACATTTAGGCCAAGAGTCACCTCTAAGGGTGAATTAATCAAATTTTCCCTTATCGGTCTGATATGATTTTCTAATAATACTGTATTGCTTCCGGAACCTTGATCTAATTATTTGAGCTTGTTTTCAATTCTTTTCTATAATTTTCACAATTCCCCTAGCTTCACAATTATTCTTAGGCCTGGGGTGTCACAAGTGAAGGAGTGGAAGCATGGTAATTGGTACATTAGAGCATTGAATTTCAAAAATTTTCTTCGAGGGTTTCATGCATCATATCACATATCTTATATGCCTAATTAATTTCAATGCTCAATTGCATATTAAAACACTTTTAATATATATTAGGATCTTCATTTGCCATTTAAGATTGTGAACTAACAAATTAATTCAACTAAACCCTAGTTTAAAAGAGGAATTTGGGCACTAACCTCTTTGATGCACTATAGATGCAATTGACACCTTTAGGAAGCTCCTAGGACCCCAAGTGTTGTCCCTCTAGCTTGTCCACACCAAGATCACCAATGGCAGCCCCCAATTTTGCTTTTCAAGCCTTTGCCAACCAATTATAATTTGGGATTTTACTTTTAGAGAGGTTATATGTGTGTATAGGACACTAGAAACAATTCCTAGCAATTTTAATTCAAAAAAACTAAGGGATTTTTCTTTGAATTAAGTGAGAAAAGAAGAGAGGAGATGGAGAGAGCCATTGTGCCGTCACACATGAATGACGAGAGAGAGTTTTGTTTCTTCTTTCTTTCCCTTTTATAATTAGGTCAAATAATCACTTAAACCCTTTGCCACATGTCACCACCACATTGCATCTTATTTTTAATTGACTTAATCACACTAAGTGTAACATCCTCACTTTAGCTAGTCCGTACATTCTACTGTTTCGGTGACCAATGTCAGTCCAGGTAGTTAGAATATTTGGAATCATAATTAGACTAGAGTGAGGAGTTGTAAATAAACCAAATAATGATAAGAAAAATTAAGGAAAATTTTTAGAAATGAAATGCACTAAGGTTAAATGAGCCGTAGCCTTAGCGATGAGTGACCCTAATGGGAAGTGACACTGAAGGCCGTTAGCAACCCTAGACCTGAGGGAAACTCTGTGAAATAAATTTTGGGATTCCAGGGAAGGATTATTGGGGTTTCGATGACAATAAATTACTAAGAAAACACAAGGAAAATTAAAGATTTTAGCTCGTTAAGCCAAACGGAGGGCATTTTAGTCATTTTGTCTTTAGAGATGATTTTTGACCAACTTGTCCATTTAAGTAAGTGAATTACATGACATAAAATATGAATAAATATTGATGGAAAATTAATTATAAATGAGTGTAAAAAAGAAAGAAAAGAAAATAAATTAAAACTTGAATTATAACATCACTATGATGTCATTATTAAAGCCTCCACCAATCAAATTTCACCAAGCTATTATAAATCAACTTAAAAAGTGTTAAGTAGGAAGAAATTAAAAAGAAAAATCTGCATCCCCTACCTCTCTTAGCCCAGCCAAAATCTTTCCTAATCCCAAACCTCCATTAAAGCTTTATCAAGCTTTATACCCCACTCCATTTCACCTTATTGCCCTTTACTTCCTTCACTAATATTTCTCCTCACACCTTAAATCACCTCTAGGCAACAATTAGAAGAAGAAAAAAAAGAAGTTTTTTAAGTGGGAGAAACTCTCCAATAAAGATTAGTGCCATACCTCTCTTTATCTCTTTTTGCTTTATGCTAGGATCTCAAATTCAACTAAGAATTGTGGAAAAAGAAAGCAAAATATGCACATTATAGCCACACTAAATTTCAGCAGCCAAGAGAGGGTGAGGGTTGTGAGGGTTTAGTTGAAACTAAACTTGTATATTTAATGTCTATTGATGGGTATATATGAATTGGAGTTGAAATCTTATGAGCTTGCATAAATTGAAATTTGAGAACTAGGGTTTGCGGCATGAAGTTAGGGTTTTGTTTATGTGTTGTGGAATTGGAGTCCTAATAGTCAATTAGTGACCGTTTGGCTATATTTGATGAGGAATTGAATTGATTTATGCCAATGGAATTTAGGTTAGGTATGCTGCCTTAGGTGACCTGCAGGGCTGGATGTAAGTCTAGCAAGTTTGGGCAGCTGTAACTTGAGAGGTGTAGGTTCAATTTTAGTACAAGGCCAATTGGACATGAAACTAGACACATAATGACACAACTTTTATGAAGAAACCTTGCCCAGAAAACTAACTTAAGTTGACCTATAAATTGCCTCAATCCGGGCAACACACAAGCTGTCCCTGGAAAATGACCAAATGAACAGTATTTATTCAAATGGTCATAACTCAGTGTAGAAAAGTCCAATTGACCTGAAATTTATATCAATGAAAAGTTTAAACAATTTAGAACAACTTTCATGAAGAACACCAAATAAATTCTGATCATAACCCATCTAAATTGCTAACCAAAATCAGGGTATCAAAACTGCTAGAACCATTTTTGCCCATAAATTCTGGGTAGATACCAATCCGGCCAGTTTTAAAGAAATTAGCATAACTTGAGCTAGAAAACTCCAAATGGAGTGATTTAAAATAGAAATTAAAGAAGAGATAATAAGGAACAACTTTGAAGAAGAGAGTTTGGTCAAATTTTTACTGTAGCAAGGTCCAATGGAATAGTAAATATGGACCTCAAATTTTGAAAATTTGAAATACAACCTAGAAGGCTAGGAATTGGGTTTGGCAATCAATGCCAACAAAAATATAATGTAAAATGTTGTATCTTGGTGAACTTAGGCTCAACAAATCTATTATAAATTAAAAAGTCAACTTTTGAATGGAAATAGTCAAGTGAATAGTGATCTCTACACTACAAAAATAAATAATTAAATAATTGACTTTGTAAAATGCCTTAGTATGCCTAGAATGATTGGTTTGGATAGGTTGGCATGCCAATAGGGTTCTGTTAGCAGTACTGCATATGGTTTCATGCCATTCTGTGTTTTATGGCCTTTTGTACCATTCTGTGATATAATAGCCTTTGGCTATTTTGATTGAGATTGCTATACTTGGTTTCATGCATAATAATTATTACAGCTTATTAGCTGTTCTGTTGCACATCGGGAGACACATTGTGAATGATGGTGTGACGACCCGAGGTACTTGGTACCCAGTGCCAGTTTACTTGTTTATCTAGTCCAATCGACTAGTATAGGTTACTTGGGCAATCAAAATAAATCTTATCAAATTTTAATCAAATAATTAACATAAAAAGTATCAAATTACTGCAAATAATTGCTCGAAACTCAGTCTGCATAAAATGTCAACATACACTCTGCATGTTTATTTCATTTTAGTTATTTTTATTTTATTATTGGCACCACTAAGTAGTATTGCTTAGTGCGTTGCTTTTGCCACGCGTAGGTACAGGAGATACGGAGTGTGAGCCCAATAGACCCCAGACTGGGTGAGAGTTAGATCTACCAGTGTCCTGTGTCACCTCTCATCTGCAGTGTATTTTGGCAGGGCACTAGGATTCTCTTTTGTATTTTTGTAAATTATATTTTGTATTTAGATCTTTATATTATTATGTAAATTATAAATACTTGTATTATTTTGTATTGTAAATAAATGAAATTAAGTATTGCCTTCATAAATTTGAGTTCGAATTGAATTATATATGATATGAATTGAATGAATGAAAGTTGTTGAGAAATTGTTGAGAAATGTTGAGATGATATTGATTATTTGGAGTTGAGAATGATTAGAGAAATATTTGGAAGCGTTTTCTACAAGTTTCGAAGAACTTTTTTCTCCATTTTTAGCCGGCACTTTGCCGGATTTTCTATAAAATTTTTGAAACCTCAAATTAATTCAAAAATTTTCAATAAATGATGTAAATGATATCAATTTCATAAGTTTCACTTAGTGACCCATAAATAAATAAATTAAAAAATGATAAATATCAATGAGTTAAGTTATGGTGCTCCGGCACACTATGTGGCATAGCTTGCTCGGTTACACTGTAGACGGGTAAGGGGTGTCACATTTAGTGGTATCAGAGCATCGATTTAGGCATTTCTGGGTCTAAATCGAGTGCATACCATTGCATTGCATTTGTAAGTATTGAGGTGACATTGACACAAATCTGTTGTTTTTGTTATTTTGATTACGATATGGATCCTGCTTCTCAAAGAGCAGTTGATGAAGAGGTGGAGAGTCATGCTCCACCAAGGGCTGAATCAGGAGGCAGGGGAGAACCTGCTCCACCAGTAACTGAGGCACCTGCCTAACCTCAGTTTGTATTATTCCAGCAAATGACTGAATTTTACTGGCAAATGATGGGGGCAATTCTACCACCGTAACCACAGCCACAACCTTCGCCACCACCATAGAAGTCTCATCTGGAAAAGTTACGAAAACACGGGGTTGTAGATTTCTTGGGGAAAAAGGAGGATGACCCCATGACAGCTGAAAATTGGCTTGATAAAACTGGAAGAGTGTTGAAACAGCTCCACTATACCCCAGAGCAAAACCTAGAGGGTGTTGTGTCCCTACTTCAAGATGATGCATACCAGTGGTGGGACATAGTATCCAATGAGGTACAGCCAGATCAAATCACCTGGGATTTCTTCCTCATTGAGTTCAGAAAAAAGTAGGTCAATAAGGTGTACCTAAAAGAGAGAAGAAGAGAATTTATCAGTCTGAGGTAGAGGCAGCTATCAGTGGTAGAATATAAGCATGAATTTGTCAGACTGAGCCGGTATGGGAGGGAGATAGTCCCTACAGAGGTTGAGAGGTGCAGAAGGTTTGAAGAAGGGCTAAATGACAATATTAAGCTTATGATAACAGCGTTGGAGATTAAGGATTTCACCAAATTAGTTTACACTGCATTAAAAGTAGAAAGAGTCAGAATAAATGAGCAGAATAAAAGGGAAAGATAGCAAAAGAGGGGTCCAGGTCAGTCCAGTCCATCCTCTACTCCCAATAAGAAGTTTAAGGGTCCTTCTATTCAGAGTTCGGGTCAGCCTCAAGGTCAGGGTCAGTCCTAGGGGCCCAGGCCACAGTTCATACCTAAGAGAGGCTAGTCCACACCATCAGTGGGCAGCTCTCCAAGGACGGTGTTCAGGGGACCAGCCCCAGTATCTTTGGCCTGTCCACACTGCCAGAGGTGGCACAAGGGGAAGTGTTGAAGAGTGATTAGTGCTTGCTTACGGTGTGGCTACAGAACACCAGATCAGAAATTGTCCGAAGAGGACTGCTACAACTGCCCCAACACAAGCAGATAGGCCTGCTCCTGCACCTCAAAGGGCTAGAAGGCCCGATAAATCTGAGACAGCTGGTCCATCACAGAGACCTACATCTGAGTTAGCCAAGAGGCCAGAGGCCAGAGCACCTATCAGAGCTT
Source organism: Hevea brasiliensis (assembly GCF_030052815.1). Classification (NCBI taxonomy): domain Eukaryota; kingdom Viridiplantae; phylum Streptophyta; class Magnoliopsida; order Malpighiales; family Euphorbiaceae; genus Hevea; species Hevea brasiliensis. The sequence continues at coordinate 100,759,497 of NC_079494.1, forward strand.
ATGCCATGAGAGCCCAAGAGGAGCAAGATGCCCCAGACGTCATCAGGGTACGTTCTTCCTCTACACCTTGCCTGTGCATGCATTGGTGGATTCGAGATCTACCCATTCATATATCTACATCAAGCTACCCGTAGAAAGGGGAATCTCAATAGAGGAGAGTGACCAAGATATTCTAGTTACTAATCCACTAGGCCACAGTGTGGTAGTGAATAAGGTGTATAAAGGTTGCCCGTTGAGATTCAGGGGTATGAATTCTCGGCAGACCTAATTGAATTGCCCTTCCACGAGTTTGATGTGATTTTGGGAATGGACTGGTTATCACGTCATTAGGCAATAGTGGACTGTAGATTGAAGAGGATTTCATTGAAAACTCCTAAGGGTACTGAGATCACAGTCATGGGTGAAAGGACAGATTTCCTGTCCAATGTCATCTCAGCCACAGTTATAAGAAAATTGATGAAAAAATGATGTGAAGCCTACCTAGCACACGTGGTTGATACTAGGCAGGCTAAGCTAGACCTGTGTGATATACCTATAGTAAAAGACTTTCCAGATGTGTTCCCTGAAGAATTGCCTGGTTTGCCACCAGAAAGGGAAGTCGAATTTGCTATTGAGGTAATGTCGGGTAAGCACCAATTTCTATTGCTCCTTATATGATGGCACCCACTGAATTCAAGGAGCTGAAAATCCAGTTGCAGGGTTACTGGATAAGGAGTTCATACACCCCAGTGTGTCACCATGGGGAGCTCCGGTGCTGTTTGTGAAGAAGAAGGATGGGATCTTAAGATTATGCATTGATTACCGGCAGTTGAACAAAAGTAACTATGAAGAATAAATATATGTTACCCAGAATTGACGATCTGTTTGATCAGTTGAAGGGAGCCGGTGTATTTTCAAAAATTGATCTCAGATCAGGGTACCATTAGCTGAGGGTAAAGGATGCAGATGTATCTAAAACTGCATTCAGGATCTGGTATGGGCACTATGAATTTTTAGTGATGCCGTTTGGGTTAATAAATGCACCAGCAGCATTCATGGACCTTATGAACTATATCTTCCATCTATATCTAGATCGGTTTGTAGTGGTCTTCATAGATGACATCCTTGTGTATTCCAAGGATAAAGCAAAACATGATGAGCATTTGAGGATTATTCTATAAACTTTGAAAGAGAAAAAGCTGTATGCTAAGTTGTCCAAGTGTGACTTCTGGTTGAGTGAAATTTCCTTCCTTGGACACATAGTATCAGCTAATGGGTTTAGAGTAGATCCCAAGAAGATAGAAGCAGTGATGGAATGGAAGCCTCCCAGAAATACGACTGAGGTCAGAAGTTTCTTGGAGCTAGCTGGGTATTACAGAAGATTTGTGAAGGGATTCTCTCTGAAAGCTGCTCCAATGACCAAGTTATTACACAAGAATGTGAGGTTCGATTGGAATGACAAGTGTCAAGTTAGTTTTGAGAGGCTGAAGGCTATGTTGACAGAGGCACCAGTGTTAACACAACCAGTGTCGGGAAAGGACTTTGTGGTTTACAATGATACCTCGCATAATGAGTTAGGGTGTGTATTGATGTAAGAGGGGAAGGTGGTCGCCTATACTTCCAGGCAGTTAAGGCCACATGAACAGAACTACCCTACCCATGATCTAGAACTAGCAGCAATTATCTTCGCACTGAAGATATAGAGGCACTACCTATATGGTGAAAAGTGTTATATTTACATAGATTATAAAAGTCTAAAGTACTTGACAACCCAGAAGAAGCTCAACTTTAGACAGAGGCGATGGATTGAGTTCCTGAAAGATTAAGATTGTGTGATTGACTACCATCCTGGGAAGGCAAATGTAGTTGCCAATGCCCTAAGCAGAAAATCCATTACAGCCCTGAGATCACTAAATGCCCATCTGTCCTTAGCTCGAGATGGAGCTATTTTGGCTGAGTTGCAAGTAAAGCCAAACCTACTATAGCAGATACAAAATGGGCAGAAGACAGATGAAAATTAATGGCTATTATGGGTAAAATCTCAGAGAGGAAAGAAACCAATTATGAGGTGAAATCCGATGGGTGTCTGTACTACAAAGGAAGAGTGTGTGTACCAGATGATGGGGAATTAAAGATTAGTATTCTGAAGGAGGCACACTATAGTGCTTATGCTATGCACCCGAGAAGCACAAAAATGTATCATGATCTGAAGCCACACTATTAGTGGCCTGGTATGAAGAAGGATATAGCTGACTATGTTACCAGGTGCTTGACATGTTAGCAAGTTAAAGCAAAACATCAAGTTCCATCAAGGTTGCTACAGCCTATAAGCATACCTGAATGGAAATGGCACCGAGTCACTATGGACTTTGTAAGTGGTCTACCTCTCACCCAAAAGAAGCATGATACAGTATGGGTGATAGTGGATAGATTGACGAAGTTATGACACTTTCTGCCAATTAGGACTGACTACTTACTGAAGAAGCTAGCAGAATCATATATCAGTGAGGTAGTTAGACTACACAGAATTCCACTTTCCATCATATCTGATTAAGACCCAAGGTTTACATCGAGATTTTGGAAGAAGTTATAAGAATCCTTGGGCACACAACTCCACTTTAGCACAGTTTTTCATCCTCAGACAGATGGGCAATCAGAAAGAGTAATCTAGGTAAACATTGAAACAAATTGAATTAGTACAAATATTGAATTGAAATGATAATAATAACATGAAAAATATGTTAGGTCCTTGAGGACATGCTGAGGAGTTGTGTCATCGAGTTTGAGGGAAGTTGGGATAGATACCTCCCACTAGCAGAATTCGCATATAACAATAGCTAACAAGCTAGCATCCAAATGGCCCTGTATGAAGCACTGCATGGGAGGAAGTGTAGAACCCCAGTGTGTTGGACTGAATTGGGTGAAGATAAGCTCGTGGGACCAGACCTGGTGAAACAGACTGAGGAGAAGGTTTAAATTGATAAAGGCCAATTTGAAGGTTGCCTCAGATAGACAGAAGTCTTATGCTGACTTGAAGAGAAAAGGAATAGAATATGCAATTGGCGATAAAGTGTTCCTCAAAATCTCACCATGGAAGAAGGTACTAAGGTTTGGAAGAAAGGGTAAGTTAAGCCCTAGGTTCATTGGCCCATATGAAGTCATTGAGCGTGTGGGACCAATGGCCTATCGGCTAGCTTTACCGCCAGAGCTTGATAAGATCCACAATGTGTTTCATATATCTATGCTAAGAAGATATCGCTCAGACCCTTCACATGTCATCTCCATGGAAGAGATTCAAATTCAACCAGACTTAACATATGCAGAAGAACCCATACGGATCCTGGCTCAGGAAGTGAAGGAACTGAGAAATAAACAAATTCCACTGGTGAAAGTGCTTTGGAGGCACCATAATACCGAGGAGGCAACTTGGGAAAGTGAAGAGATGATGAGGTAACAGTTACCTCAACTATTTGCATTAGGTAAATTTCGAGGACGAAATTTTTAATAGAGGGGAAGAGCTGTAACATCCTCACTTTAGCTACTCCGTACGTTTTACTGTTCCAGTGATCAATGTCGATCCGGGTAGCTAGAATATTTGGAATCACAATTAGACTAGAGTGAGGAGTTATAAATAAACCAAATAATGATAAGAAAAATTAAGGAAAATTTTTAGAAATGAAATGCACTAAGGTTAAATGAGCCATAGTCCTAGCTATGAGTGACCCTAACGAGAAGTGACGGTGAAGGCCATTAGCAACCCTAGACCCTGGGAAAACTCCATGAAATAATTTTTGGGATTCTAGGGAAGGATTATTGGGGTTTCGATGACAATAAATTGCTAAGAAAACACAAGGAAAATTAAATCAATCGGTATATACTATTTTAGCTTGTTAAGCCAAACGGAGGGTATTTTGGTCATTTCGTCTTTAGAGATAATTTTTGACCAACTTGTCCATTTAAGTAAGTGAATTATATGATATAAAATATGAACAAATATTGATGAAAAATTAATTAGAAATGAGTGAAAAAGGAAAGAAAAGAAAATAAATTAAAACTTGAATTATGACATCACTATGATGTCATTATTAAAGCCTCCACCAATCAAATTTCACCAAGCTATTATAAATCAACTTAAAAAGAGTTAAGTAGGAAAAAATTAAAAAAGAAAAATCTGCATCCCCTACCTCTCTCAACCAAGCCGAAATCTTTCCTAACCCCAAACCTCCATTAAAGCTTTATCAAGCTTTATACCCCACTCTATTTCACCTTATTACCCTTTACTTCCTTCACTAAAATTTCTCCTCACACCTTAAATCACCTCTAGGTGACAATTAGAAGAAGAACAAAAGAAGTTTTGCAAGTGGGAGAAACTCTCCAACAAAGATTAGTGCCATACCTCTCTTTCTCTCTTTTTGTTTCATGCTAGGATCTCAAATTCAACTAAGAATTGTGGAAAAAGAAAGCAAAATATGCATGTTATAGCCACACTAAATTTTGGTAGCCAAGAGAAGGTGAGGGGTTTGAGGGTTTAGTTGAAACTAAACTTGTATATTTAATGTCTATTGATGGGTATATATGAATTGGAGTTAAAATCTTATGAGCTTGCATAAATTGAAATTTGAGAATTAGGGTTTGAGGCTTGAAGTTAGGGTTTTGTTGATGTGGTGTGGAATTGAAGTCCTAATGGTCAATTAGTGACCATTTGGCTATATTTGATGAGGAATTGAAGTGATTTATGCCAATGGAATTGAGATTAGGTGTGCTGCCTTAGGTGACCTGCAAGACTAGATGTGAGTCCAGCAAGTTTGGGCATCTGTAACTTGAGAGGTGTAGGTTCAATTGGTACAAGGCTAATTGGACATGAAACTAGACACATAATGGCACAATGTTGATGAAGAAACCTTACCTAGAAAACCAACTTAAGTTGACTTAAAAATTGTCTCAATCCAAGCAACAACAAGCTATCCCTGGAAAATGACCAAATGAACAGTCTTTGTTCAAATGGTCATAACTCAGTGTAGAAAATTCTAATTGATCTAAAATTTATATCAATGAAAAGCTTAGACAATTTAGAACAATTTTCATGAAGAACACCAAATCAATTTCTAACCATAACCCATCTGAATTGCTGACTAAATTCAGGGTATCAAAACTGTCAGAATCATTTCTGCCCAGAAATTCTAGATAGATACCAATCCGGCCAGTCTTAAAGAAATTAGCATAACTTGAGCTAGAAAACTCCAAATTGAGTGATTCAAAAAGGAAGTTAAAGAAGAGATAATAAGGAACAACTTTGAAGAAGAGAGTTTGGTCAAATTTTTACTGTAGCAAGGTCCAATGGAATAGTAAACATGGACCTCAAATTCTGAAAATTTGAAATACAACCTAAAAGGCTAGGAATTGAGTTTGGCAATCAATGCCAACAAAAATATAATGTAAAATGTGGTATCTTGGTGAACTTAGGCTCAACAAATCTATTATAAATTAAAAAGTTAACTTTTGAGTGGAAATAGTCCAGTGAATAATGACCTCTACACTACAAAAATAAATAATTAAATAATTGACTGTGTAAAATGCCCTAGTATGTCTAGAATGATTGGTTTGGATAGTTTGGCATGCCAATAGGGTTCTGTTAGTTTCTCCTCTTCTAATCAATTTATAGGTTTTAATTTTGAGTTCTCAACCCAAAATCATTATTTCTCCTCTTCTAATCAATTTATATCAAATATAAATTAATTAATTAATCTCCATTAATTAATTTCTCATAATTAAATTCATATTTATACACTTTAAATATAAATTTAATTTTTACTATACTTCCAATAACCTAGATTTGGTTTCAAGCCGTGCTAGGGACTTTGCAATCTCATTGCAAACCAAACATATTTAATTAATCAATTAAACTCTTTAATTAATCAATTAAATTACATTTTACTTAGTGATTAACTTGTGTATGTGTGTGACTCACTAAGCTCATCACTAATTGGCAATGAGATATGATATTAACTCTTAATATCATCAGAACTCTTTCTTACCATAAATGATTTCTCTAAATCATTTTAGGCATCTCATAGACCATGGTTGACACCTAGTATAATGTGCCATGGCTACCCAATCAGTAATAAGGAATACCTTAAATGAACCTTTAATCATATATTACCATGCACTAGAATCTCTCCGTTACAAAATCCTAATTCAAGCTAGAGTCATGGTTAATGTCAAACCCCATTTGCTATGAACCTTATGTTCTCTTTTAATTCCAGTTCTTGATTAATTAGATTTTCTTGTCAGAAACTCTTTTTTGACTAAATCTGTCTGTCCTGGCCAGGAACTTGAAACATCAAGAACAATTAAATGAACATAGGATTTTATCCCTATTTACTTAGGGTAACAGATTCTATCTTGATCAATACCTATCTCCATATATAACTAGTAGGAGCCAACACATGCCCATATACCCATACACAATACAAGTATGAAAGCAGTATCAAACTCAAACCACCTATATACAAGATAACTGTGTTATCTCAGGTCTAAAGATTATATGCACTAATATGATATATGACAATGCATTGATAAGAGTAAACTCCATGTGCTTGTCATATGCGTTACTGTTTCGACCTACTTATCATGTATAAGTGTCTATCATGTTTGTTATGTGGCATGAGACTCACCACTCCATCTTATTTATATCTCATATAAATACCTTGGGAACAAACATGATTACAATCTTTCTGGATAATTCATGTCCTTTGTGAAGTATCCTCGATTGTAAACCAATTTACGATACTTTATACTAGAAATACTGTCACTCATATTCATAACAACTTAAGAATAGAATTTCTAACAAAATATCAATGGACCTTTTCTTTTACACATAAATATATTATGTAAACGGAAAAGTGAAATTGCCTTTTTTTTAATAAAATATGTACAAGATACATACAAAAAAGATATACTCTAGGGCATACTACTAACAATCTCCCACTAGCACTAGAGCCATTCATTACAATATCTTAGGCCCATCTTCTCAAGATGTTAGTCTAACTGAGTTTGTGACATAGGCTTGGATTTTCAGCTGATGCTATTTTCTACATGGCTACATCGCCTCACCCAACTATGTCTCTGATAATGTGGTAGCGCCTTTCTATGTATTTGGATTTCTGGTGAGATCGGGGTTTCTTAGCCTATATGACTGCTCTATTGTTGTCACAGTAGAGAGAAACTCCTGACTCAATGGAAGGAACTACTGCAAGTTTTGTCACGAACTTCTTTATCCAAACAGCCTCTTTTGCAGCATTTGATGCAATAATGTACTCGGCCTCTGTAGTGGAATCAGCAGTCATACTCTGTTTGGACTCTGCCAACTAACTGCACCTCCATTACAAATGAACACAAACCCAGAGGTAGACTTCCTATCATCGATATCTGATTGAAAATCAGAATCAGTATAACCATCCAGAGGATGTTACAATCCAATTGCAAGTCACCACCTCTATAAATCAAGAATAAATCCTTAGTTCTTCTCAAGTACTTAAGGATATTCTTGACAGCTATCCAGTGTTCCAAACCTAGATTGGATTGAAACCTGCTAGTCAAACTAACAGCATATGCGATATCCGGCCTAGTACACATCATTGCATACATCAAACTTCCAATAGTCGAAGCATATGGAATCCTAGCCATTTTATCTCTTTCTTCTAGTGTCTTTGAAGACATCTCTTTAGAAAGGTGGAAACCATGTCTCACTGGTAACAATCCTCTCTTGGAATTAAGCATGTTAAACCTCTTTAACACCTTTTCCAAGTATAGACTTTGGGATAAACTAATTATTCTTTTTGCTCTATCTCTATAGATGCGAATTCCAAGAATATAGGTTGCCTCCCCTAAGTCTTTCATGGAGAATGTATTTGACAACCATACTTTTACAGTTGTTAACATACCTATGTCATTACCTATCGACAAAATGTCATCCACATATAAGACAAGAAAAGTGACAGCACTATCACTAAACTTCTTATATACACATGGTTCATCCACATTTTTTATAAAACCAAATGACTTAATGGCTTTATCAAAACGGATGTTCCAACTCCTTGAAGCTTGTTTTAACCCATAAATGGATTGCTTTAGCTTGCACACCTTAGAACTATCTTGGGATTCAAAACCGCTAGGTTATTCCATGAAATGTTTTCATCAATGTATCCATTGAGAAAAGCTATTTTGACATCCATCTGCCAAATCTCATAATCATAGTATGCAGCTATTGCTAATAGAATCCTAATTGATTTAAACATGGCAACAAGCGAGAAAGTATCCTCATAGTCGATTCGTTGCCTTTGGCGAAACCTTTTCGCTACTAGCCTTGCTTTATAAGTCTCTACCTTTCCATCAGAATGAATCTTCTTCTTGAAAATCTATTTATTCCCTATAAGTACAATACCTTCAGGTGGGTCAACAAGGTCCCAAACTTGGTTCATATGCATGGAATCAATTTTGAATTTCATAGCTTCAATCCATTTTGAAGAATTTATATCTGATATAGCTTCTTCATAAGTAAGAGGATCATCTCCATGATTTACTTCTTCATAAGTAACAACTCTTGTTCATCTTCATGAAGAAAATCATATCTCACTGGTGGGTGACATATCCTGGTTGATCTGCGAGGAATTACTATAGATGTTTCATCAATAGGTGTAGGTTGACTAGATGGATTTATATCTATTTGATCTGTTGGTTGGTCAAAATTCTCTAATTCTAACTCTATTTGCCTTCCTTTGCCTCCTTCTTAAATAAACTGTTGTTCAAGAAATATGGCATCTCTGCTTACCATAACCTTTTGTGATGTAGGTAAATAAAAATAATATCCAAAACATTCTTTTGGATATCCAACAAATTGACCTTTTTCTGATCTAGTTTCCAATTTATCAGTGTTCAGCTTTATAATGTAAGCTGGACAACCCCAAATCTTAATATGCTTAAGACTCGGTTTTCTTCCATGCTATATCTCATAAGGTGTGGAAGAAACTGATTTTGATGGAATCCTATTCAGAATATGCAAAGCTGATTCTAATGCAAATCCCCAAAAGGAGACTGGCATGTCAGTATAACTCATCATACTGCGTACCATATATAATAGGGTATGATTTCTTCTTTCAGATACACCATTCAATTGTGGTGTTCCTGGAGGAGTTAGTTGGGAGACAATGCCATGTTCTTTCAAGTATTCATCAAATTCAGTACTTAAGTATTTACCTCCACGATCTGATCGAAGAGTTTTAATACTTTTTCCTATTTGATTTTTTACTTCACATTTAAATTCTTTGAACTTTTCAAAGGATTCATTTTTGTATTTCATCAAATACAAATACCCAAACCTTGATTTATCATCAGTAAAGGTAATAAAGTAATGAAAACCGCCTGTAGCCATTTCCTTAAATGGACCACATACATCACTATGTATCAATTCCAAAATATTTTCAGCTCTTAGCCCTTGTCCAACAAAAGGTGATCTAGTCATTTTGTCTTGAAGGCAGGATTCACAAGTTAGAGTAGGTCCAGAACCCAATGAGGATAAAATCTCCATTTTCTCCAGCTTTGTAATCCTATCTTCTGCAACATGACCTAATCTTAAGTGCCAAATATATTTTGAACTTGAGTTGATTTTCATTATGGTATTACATTCATTTAGATTGCTATACTCTTTGCAGTTCCTCTTCCAGTGCCCATCCTTCTGGCAATGGAAACACTTTCCCTTGCCTTTGTCAGCTTCGGTCTTGCCCTTCTGTTTGGCTATCTTCTTGGAAGTTCTAGGAATTTGAGGTTTCCTATTCTTATTGCCCTTCTTCCTTTTAGACTTTCCAACAGAAGAAGAAGATGCAATCAAAGCCACCTCTTTACCTTTATTGCCCGACATATTCTTTTGGGCAATAACCAGCATGTTAAGCAACCCAGCCAAAGTATACTCTTGCTTTATCATATGAAAAATTATCACAAAATTCCCAAATGACTTAGCCAGGGACTGAAGGATTAAATCCATCTGCGACTGGAAATCCATGTGAAAGTCAAGATGTTTCAGCTGCTTAATAAGCCAAATAATCTTATGGACATGATCTCCTACATTCTATCCCTTAGACATCCTCATGCGGAATAGTTGTCTAGATATCTCATACCTAGCATTCCTGCTGTGCTCACCATACAACTCTTGTAGGTGAAGGAGGATCTCACTTGCATTCTGAATATTCTCATGCTGCTTCTTTAACTCATTACTCATAGAAGCAAACATGTAACATTTGGCTTTCATATCATGCTCCTTCCACTTGTCCAAAGTGTCATGTTCCTCTTGAGTGGCCTCTGGAGGTAAGGGATTAGGAACCTTTGAGTTTAGAACATATCCAATATGTTCTAGGTTTAGGACAAGTTTTAAATTTCTGAGCCAATCAGAAAGATTAGGTCCCGTCAATGTATTGTGATCAAGTATGCTCACAAGGATATTGGATGGTGGTGGTTATTGTGTGCTCATTATTATCAGAAAATTAACTACAGAAAATAACTAGATTAATTAGTAAATGTATCAAGTAATTAACCAAAATGATTATGGTCTTTTAATCAAATTGGTCCTCCCACTAACTTGGCAGATCCTACACTTCTAAAGTAGGAAACAAAAATCCTAGTTGGATGGATTTCTAGTGGGTGATTGAATTCTTATAGTCTTATTGATCATCCTCAGGCACATCCATTATTGGAATTATAATAAAGTGTAAGTGAGCAACTTCTTGCCCATCACATCTCATGTGAGGTTCAATCATTTATCTAGCCCCTAATGCTCAAAATCTAAGGCACATCCATTATTGATTTATCTTGTATTAGTTAAGTTGATCCTATTGAGCCAGTAAACATGCAAATCATTTTAATGTCCTCAGGCACATCCATTATTGGCCATCGACTATTTACATATTTACAACATCTCATGCTTAATAATTATTCTTAAGAAAATCTCTTAAATAAATGTATCATATGCAAGTATTTAAAATTTCTTAAAATAATTACCTCAATGGAGGGCCCATGATATAATTACTTTACTTATACCATTTCCAACTTAATTATTTTTTTGGAAGATTTAGTGGTCGGCTTAATTACTATTATGGTCTCACTTTGCACATTATCCAATTGGCGGGCATATATCATATACTTGCATACATTCCCATACATCTCATACATACATAGATAAACAAATAATATGGTATGATCATGGACTTTCTAAGGGATTCAATTCTGAGCCACCAAGAATTGAATCAGGGCACTCCTAGGTGTATTTCATTCATTCATTTTACAAGAGTTGCTAAAGGAGTATATAATCAACACTTGATCTTGATTTTCTCCCACTGGTCCCACCAATGCTCTTGACCTCCTTGATCTTTTTGCAATCCAATTACATTATAATCCTTGGCATACCAAGGCGAATTTACAAGAATATGGACTTTAAAGTCCTCAAATAAATAAAATTACAACCCAAATTATTACAACATTTATAATACATGCCACTAAAATAAAATTAATTATTTTACAACCTAAAGAAAATAAAGAAATAAATCCAATCACATTGGTCTTTTATTGTCCATGATCATCCATCATGCATATTAAAATTTAACAATTAAATAAAATATTCATACTAAAAATTAAATTGAATATCACATATTCAACAAAAAAATTTAGATTTGAATCTCATTCAAACAAATTTAAATTTAAAAACCCTTTCCAAATTTAATACCTTGAAAACATTTTTTAAAAATTAATTGTGTGATTAAAATTCCTAATTAAACAATTTAATTAGGTATGGACCTAATTATGGGCCTTAAGATACACAACAATTGCATAAAGAAGCCCAAAATCCAAGCCCAAACATCAAACACACCCTTAGGGTGTTAATCACATTCAAACCGCCACACATATGACACCATCACATCTATGCCGCTACACATGAGTACCCAAACAGCTTTAGATCAATTTAAATTTGATCCAATCACACAAGTAAGCCTTATAAATAATCTTAATGGCAAATATAGTGGCTCTGGTACCAATTGAAGGAGTGAAAGCATGGTAATTGGTGCATTAGAGCATTGAATTTCAAAAATTTTCTTCTAGGGTTTCATGCATCATACCACATCTCTTATGTGGCTAATTAATTTCAATGCTCAATTGCATATTAATACACTTTAAATAGTTATTAGGATCTTCATTTGCCATTTAAGATTGAGAATTAACAAATTAATTCAATTAAACCCTAGTTTAAGAGAGGAATTTGGGCACTAATCTCTTTGATACACTATGGATGCAATTGACACCTTTAGGAAGCTCCTAGGACCTCAAGTGTTGTCCCTCTAGCTTGTCCACACCAAGATCACCAATGGTAGCCCCCAATTTTGCTTCTCAAGCCTTTGCCAACCAATTATAATTTGGGGTTTTACTTTTAGAGAGGTTATATGTGTGTATAGGACACTAGAAATAATTCCTAGCAATTTTAATTCAAAGAAACTAAGGGATTTTTTTTTGAATCAAGTGAGAAAAGAAGAGAGGAGATGGAGAGAGCCTTTGTGCCGTCACACATGAGAGACGAGAGAGAGTTTTGTTTCTTCTTTCTTTCCCTTTTATAATTAGATCAAATAATCACTTAAACTCTTTGCCACATATCACCACCACATTGCATCTTATTTTTAATTGACTTAATCACATTAAGCCAAGTGTCAAAGCTAGACTTAATCTTGACTTTAATCATCTTACATGATAGGACGACATATGGTAAGCTTATATGGTGCCATGTGTCACCATCTCATGGTGCCACATGTCACCATGTGAAATGACCAAATTACCCTTATGTTTTAATTTTGAGTTCTCAACCCAAAATCATTATTTCTCCTCTTCTAAACAATTTATATCAAATATAAATTAATTAATTAATCTCCATTAATTAATTTCTCATAATTAAAATCATATTTAAACACTTTAAATATAAATTTAACTTTTACTATACTACAATAACCTAGATTTAGTTTCAAGCCATGCTAGGGACTTTGCAATCTCATTGCAGATCAAACCTATTTAATTAATCAATTAAACTCTTTAATTAATCAATTAAATCACATTTTACTTGGTGATTAACTTGTGTATGTGTGTGACTCACTAGGCTCATCACTAATTGGCAATGAGGTATGATATTAACTCTTAATATCATTAGAACTCTTTCTTACCATAAATGATTTCTCTAAATCATTTTAGGCATCTCATAGACCATGGTTGACACCTAGCATAGCATGCCATGGCCACCCAATCAGTAACAAGGAATACCTTAAATAAATCTTTAATCATATGTTACCATGCACTAGAATCTCTCCGTTACAAAATCCCAATTCGAGCTGGAGTTATAGTTAATGTCAAACCCCATTTGCTATGAACCTCATGTTCTCTTTTAATTTCAGTTCTTGATTAATTAGATTTTCTTCTCATAAACACTTTTCTGACTAAATATGTCTGTCCTGGCTAGGAACTTGAAATATCAAGAACAATTAAATGAATATAGGATTTTATCCCTATTTACTTAGGGTAACGAATTCCATCTTGATCAACACCTATCTCCATATATAACTAGTAGGAGGCAATACATACCCATATACCCATACACAATACAAGTATGAAAGCAGTATCAAACTCAAATCACCTATATACAAGATAACTGTGTTATCTCAAGTCAAAAGATTATATGCACTGATATGATATATGACAATGCATTGACAAGAGTAAACTCCATATGCTTGTCATATGCATCACTGGTTCGGCCTACTTATCATGTATAATTATCTATCATGTTTGTTATGTGGCATGAGACTCACCACTCCATCTTATTTATATCTCATATAAATACCTTGGGAACAAACATGATTACAATATTTCTGAATAAGTCATGTCCTTTGTGAAGTATCCTCGATTGTGAACTAATTTATGATACTTTGTCCTAGAAATACTGTCACCCATATTCTTAACAACTTAAGAATCCAATTTCTAACAAAATATCAATGGACCTTTTCTATTACACATAAATATATCATGTAAACAGAAAAGTAAAATTGTCTTTTATTAATAAAATATGTACAAAATACATATAAAAATGATATATTCTAGGGCATACTACTACCAACAAGGTCCCACTCGAAAATAGGGCAGCGACTGATCTCACAGTCATTTCCTGGTACGGTCACCCATCGCTGTGACCCCTGCTCATTTAACTTTTTATGCCTTGTTTTTCTTATTTCCATTTTTTCTTCATATAATTTCTATTAATTTTTGTTTATAGCTTTTCTAGGTGACTTAAATATAGTTCTATGCCTCTTGACTGTCCGAACCGGTATTGGTTACCGGAACAGTGAAATGTATAGGACTAATGAACATAGGGGTGTTACAAAAATAACCTCAGTCACTGCTTATCGCTTTGAAGTAAGTGTTTCCTTAAAAAAATAATTTAGTTGGCTAACAGCTTAGGAAATACGGACGTGCCAGATATTAAGTGTAGTAGTTATACTCTTTTCTGACTTCTCTCAAATGGTAGTAGGAACTTGACTAGACTGAATGCAACTTCGTTAAAATCTCACTTCAAATGAATAATTAAAGTAACAGAAAATTGTATTGATTGCTAAAAATTTAAGTACAAGGCTTGGAAAATAAATGTAAAGCTTGGAAAATAAAAAGACAAATAAAATTAAATATAAATAGACCAATAGAGTCTATTGTTGTTGATTGGTTGAGGATTGAATATTGCACAACAGAGCATATTTATAGTAGCACTTGACTGATCCTATGAAGCTTTTAGAACTAGCACTTACTCATATCACATGTCTAGTCTGATCTCGTAACTCCCCATCACCTATTTTTTAACCACTGATAACTTGCCCATGATCTTGTAACTTCCTATAATTGATTAACTCCTTATAACTCTCTTTAGCTAAAAATCTTATAACTACCAAAAATAATATCTAAATATTTAATTCTAACCTCATAATTAAATTAATATAATAAATTAATTAAATTAATTTCATAAAAAATTAATTTAATTAATCATGGGCCTAAAATAGTTAATGAGTTGATTAAATTATTTTTTGTGTAAACAATTGCCCTCCACACATTGATTGATCGATGAGGCCATTCTAATGTGGTCAATTAATTATTCTTAACACTTGAACTTATCCTGCTCCTCTGTTACCCAAACAATTTACCATAACTTTACCTGCAGGCTGCTACTTCCTCTGAGAATTTGAATTTAAATTTAAATAAAATTCAATCTTTATGAGTTCTAATTCCAATAGACGTCTATCAAAAGTCTAATCAATCTTTCACTTTCCTAAAGAAATTTATTACTTCCACTTTAAATACTTTCTCTTTCCTGCAACTTATCTTCTTCTTCTTCTTCTCATTTTCTCTCAAATCTTCTCAAAGAAAACCCATTATCTTCATATCAAAAAGCTTAACATCATTCTTCCTCTACAATTACAAACCTATAAGGCTCAAGTTTCTTTCTTTTCCTCTTCCTTTCTTCTCTCTTTGACACACTACTACCTTCATTGTGTGATTCCTTACCGTTCATCATCATTTGCTGGCCATGATACACTTGTATTGTATAGATGTTTTTAAGCACAATTGTACAACATTTCATAGCATTTAGATAGGTAATTACATGCATATTTGATTATTTCATTAGTTTTTGTAAATTTCATTGATGCACTCTAAAATCTACATTTTCTGCATATTTTTAGGCGTTTTAAAGGAAATTCAAGGCATAGGAGCAAAGGAGGGAGCTTGGAAAAACTTAAGGAGCTAGGCAAGCTGCTGATGCATCTTACACGGGTCGTGTAAACACAGACTCAGACCCGTGTAACCTTATGCCTGGTAAAACTTGAAGAAGTGCAGAAAAGCCATAGTACATGGGTCGTGTAACTTGGCCCATGTAACCTTTAGAGACCCGTGTAACTTTCTAGTACCAAGGCTTAAAGAAGCAAGCAGAGCATTCACAAGTACACGCACCGTGTAAGTTGACCCATGTAAAGCCTCTAAGACCCGTTTAACTTACTGTCCTCCATCCGAAGAGAAACCATTAGCTCCAGTAACTTACACGCCTCAGGCCGTGTAGTGACACACGGGCTGTGTACTACATTCTAGCAACTTTTAAAATCCGATTCCAACTCCTATTTTGGCACACCAACTAGACTTTTAATGCCTTTAGGACTCTAAAGCTTAACCCTAGGATGCCTAATATAAATAAGAGCTAGCAGAAAATAGAGAGAGAGAGCTTTTTGGAGAGACATAGACACACAAAAGGGAAGAGTTTTGAAAAAAGCCTTCCTAAAGAACCCTAGCCGTCTTGAAGAAGGATCACATTAGTACCAAGGATAGACTTCTTAGCTAAAGTTCCACAACTTCACAATTGCAAAATCCTCCTTTGGTTCTTTTGTTTTAGTCTTCTGATTGGTTTTATGCGCTTATACTTTTATTATATTGTGTTTGTTAAACTCACCATGAGTGAGTAACTCTTTAAATTCTAAAGTTAAGAAAGTAGAACTCTTGACTTTTGTTATGGATATATATTGAGTTTTATTCAATGGAATTGAGTTTTGTTCTTTGATTCAATCTCTTATGCTCTTACTGCATGCTATGTGTTGGTACCCACCTAGTCATGATCTAAGATACTAATTGATGAACTGAGAGGTGAAGATTAGTATCAAAAAATCAAGATTTTGAACCTAGAAAATCTGACCTAGAGATAGGCTGATAACCTTTGTGGAGTTCCAAAATTAATCATAGATCTCAAAGGGTTTTGATTGGGACTAATCACTAATGAAAGTAGGATTTAGCTCTAATTGAAATACACCTTAGATGCCTCGAGAGAGGATCTAGGATATCTTAGAATTAATTTCCATCAAAGAGGCAAACACTCAATCCACCGATAAAACGAGATGAAAACTATAACAAAGTTAAGGTGTGAAATCTAAAACTCCAGAATTGTTCACAAAATCTGAATTCTCCTTAAGCTTCCAAATTCAATTTCTTTTATTCTCAATAGTCACTCTGCTTTAGTTTAGAATCTATCCTCACATAACTTTAGGTGGTTTAAACAGTTAAGATTGTTGTGTAGTTTAGTATTTACACCATTAACTCCTCGTGGGAACAATACTCTACTTATCACTTTATTACTTGTTAGTGATCCATACACTTGCGGTGGTTGTAAAACTAGCAAACAAGTTTTTGGCACTGTTACTGGGGAGTTTAGCAATATTAGACGATAGGTAATTTAAAAATTTATTCTTTTATTATTTTGGTTTGACTTTTTCATCTTTCAGGTGCAGAAATTAATACATGACTAAAATAACCAAACTTGAAGAAGAATTGCTAGAATTGGATCCTAAAATAGACAAGACTATGAGAACCATCAGAAGAGGAAGAAGAAATCAAGAGTCAAAACCCGAACCTAAAGCTGTAAAAAGTCCAGTTATGGCTGATAACAACAATAACAAGCAAAGATCCCTGAGGGAATATGGAGCTCCTAATATTCAAGGATACCAATCCAGCATCACTAGGCCTACAATCAAGGCTAATAATTTTAAACTTAAACCAGCATGGCTCCAGATGATCCAGCAAACTCAGTTTGGAGGCTCACCTATGGAGGATCCACACTATCACCTACAGTGCTTCCTCACTCTATGTGATACTTTCAAGATGAATGGAGTCTTTAATCAAGCCATTCGAATCATAGCATTCCCATTCTCATTAAGAGATAAAGTAAGGAAGTGGCTGCTTTCTTAACCAGCTAGTACTTTCACTAATTGGGATGGTCTCTCACAAGCCTTCCTAGTAAGGTACTTCCCACCTGCAAAAATAGCAAAACAGAGGTTAAAACTGAACACTTTTAGGTAAAGGGAAGGAAAATCACTCTATGATGCATGGGAGAGATACAAAGACCTTCAAAGGGAATGTCCCAACCATGGCATAGAAGATTGGCTCCTTGTCTAGAATTTCTACAATGATTTGCTATCATCCACAAGGAGTTCAGTTGATTCAGTAGTAGGAGGAGACCTTATGGAGAAAACGGTAGCCAAAGGTTTGGAATTACTAGAAAGGATTGCGTACCATAATTTTGAGTGGTCAAATGAAAGGAGAGATGCAAGAAGAACAGCAGGAGTCCTAAAATTGGATGCTCTCAATATGATTAACACTCAATTTGATCAACTCACTAAAAGACTTGACAGAATGTAGGCCAATGTAATAAGAGCAAGTAATCAATTCTACGATAGCTATGCAGGAGGTTATACAACTTCAAAATGCAGTCTTTACAGTGAGCCTTCCACAGAGCAACTAAACTATGTGAACAGTGGAGAGAACTTCAACCAAAGGTAGGTTAATAACCCATATTCCAACACATACAACCTTGGATGGAGGAACCACCCAAATTTCTCATGATCCAACTCATAAAATCCTCAGAACTAACCCATAAACAAATAGCAAGGTTATAGGCAAACACCATCAGGTTTCTAGAATAGAGAACAAAATTTGATACAGCAACAACCACCACTCCCTCAACCTCAATAGGCAGAATTAAAGTTGACTATGAAGTCCATGATGGAAAGTAGCACAGCAATAGCAAAATGAGATGATCAAGCAGCTGGCTTCCAGAGTAGATCAACTAGCCACCCACAACAAAATGCTTGAAAATCAAATCGCTCAGCAGGCTAGTTCTTCAAGTAAATAGGGTAACAAATTACCAAGTCAACCTAAGATAAATCCCAAGAAACATTACAAAGCTATCACATTGAGGAGTGGGAGAACACTACAAGATCCAAAAGAAAAGCCAAAACAAAAGGAGGAAACTCCTAGAAATCCAGACAATCAAGAGAGGAAGAAGAGAAGCAAGCTGAGGAAAGCAAGGAAGAGGAGGAAAAGAGGAAAAAGAAACTGCCACAACCTTACCAACCCCCCTTACCTTTTTCTCATAGATTCCAGAAAGCTAAATTGGATAAGCAGTTTGGCAAGTTTTTAGAGGTTTTGCAAAAGCTCTACATCAACATTTCTTTTACAAAAGCGTTATATCATATGCCTTTCTACACAAAATTTCTAAAGGAAATCCTTTCCAAGAAAAGGAGATGAGAGGACTATGAGACAGTTGCCCTAACAGAAGAATGTAGTGCCATCTTACAGAACAAGTTGCCTCCAAAATCAAAAGATCCTGTAAGCTTTTCCATACTATGCTTAATTGGTAATATGAATATTGACAAAGCCCTCTGTGACCTTGGAGCCAGTGTAAGCCTAATTCCCTTGTCTATATGTCAAAAGCTAAATGCGGGAGAACTGAGACCAACTACCATCTCCTTGCATTTAGCAGACAGGTCTGTCAAGTAACCTGTTGGCATCCTAGAAAACATCCCCATCAAGGTGGAAAATTTTTTTATTCCAGTAGATTTTATTATCTTGGAGATGGAGAAAGATGTCCAAATTCCCATAATATTGGGAAGACCCTTCTTGGTAACTGCTGGAGCAATCATAGACATAAAAAATGAGCGCCTAACTCTCAAAGTGGGGGATGAAAAGGTAGAATTCAACCTGTTTTATGCACTAAAGCAAAAATCTAAACCTGATGAATATTTAAGGGTTGACATCATAGACAAGCTAGTGGAGGAAGAATTTCAAAAGAGATATCTTAAAGATTCTCTTGAAGCTTGTATAGTGCATGGCTACATAGTGGAGAATGAGAACAAGGAAATTGTAGCATATGCAGAAATTCTTGAAGCTGATCCACCTCTACCTTTGGCCAAGCACTTCTGATGGAAAATTTGTAAAAAGAGTAACCCAAGAATGATCTTCATGAAGAAACAAAATAAGTAGAATTAAAACCTCTTCCTTCTACACAGAGGTATGCATTTTTGGACTCTGATTCTAAACATCTTATTATTTTAAATGCTAGTCTAAATTTTGCAGAAGAGGAAAAACTCTTAGGGGTACTTAGGACCCATAGCAAGTCTATAGGATACACCATAGAAGACCTCAAAGGAATCAACTCTTCCATTTGTATGCATAAAATACCTATGGAAGAGAACAGTAAACCCATCATTAAACACTAAAGGAGATTAAACCCTAACATGAAAGAAGTAGTAAAAAAGGAAAATTTTAAACTATTAGATGCAAGTATTATATACCCAATATCAGATAGCAAATGGGTTAGTCCAGTGCATGTAGTGCCTAAGAAGGATGGGACAACTGTGGTTAAAAATGACAATGATGAACTAATCTCTACTAGGGTAGTCACTAGTTGGCGAATGTGCATTGATTATAGAAAATTGAATGGTGCCACTAGGAAAGACCATTTTCCTCTTTCATTTATAGATCAAATGTTAAAGAGGCAAGCTAAACATTCCTATTTTTGTTATTTAGATGGGTATTCTGGATTCTTACAAATCCCCATTCACCCTAAGGACCAAGAAAAGACCACATTCACCTGCTCTTATGGAACATTTGCATATAGAATACCCTCGTAACTTTTCAAAGATGCATGATAGTCATTTTTTTAATTATATTGAATATATAATGGAAGTTTTTATGGATGATTTTTCTATTTATGGAACCAGCTTTGATAAATGCTTAAATAATCTTTCTAAAGTGCTTCAAAGATGTGAAGAGTCAAATCTGATTCTTAATTGGGAAAATTTCCATTTCATGGTAAGAGAGGGTAGAGTCCTTGGCACCTAGTTTCAGAAAAAGGAATAGAAGTGAATAAGGCAAAGATAGAGGTCATTGAAAAAATGCTGCCAACTTCATTAGTCAAGGAAGTGTGAAGCTTTTTGGGGCATGTAAGCTTTTACAGAAGATTTATTAAGGATTTCTCCAAAATAGCTAAGCCATTAATAAATTTGTTAAATCAGAATGTCCCCTTTGACTTTGATGAAAGTTACCTTGTTGCATTTTACAGGATAAAAGAAACCCTCATTTCAGCACTAATAATGCAACTACCAGATTAAGAGCTACCATTCGAGATAATGTGTGATGCAAGTGATTATGTAGTAGGGGTAGTGCTTGGATAGAGAAAAGACAAGAAAGTTCATGCCATCTACTATGCCAGCAAAACACTTGATAACGCACAAGTCAACTATGCAACCATAGAAAAAGAATTTCTAGCTGTTGTGTTTGCAGTTGAGAAGTTCAGATCTTTCTTGGTTGACTCCAAAGTTGTCATTTACACAGATCACACTGCCATTAGGTACCTCCTGAACAAGAAAGAAGCAAAACCAAGGTTGATCTGATGGATTCTACTTCTACAAGAATTTAACCTTAAAGTTAAAGATAGAAAGGAGATCAAGAATGTGGTAGCCAACCATCTATCCAGGCTCAAGTGAAAGGAACATAGGGATAGCTTAGATGACCTGCCAATTGATGATTCCTTTCCAAATGAAAATTTGTTTATAATCTCCTAAACCCCTTGGTATGCTGACTTTGTTAATTACCTTGTCTACAGGGTTTTGTTACCCAACATGTCCTACCAGCAAAGGAAGAAATTCTTGCATGATGTGAGATACTACACATGAAAGGAACCCCTGCTGTACAAAAGATGTTATGATAGCTTAGTAAGAAGATTCATACCAGAGGAGGAAGTAAAGAGTATCCTACAACATTGCCACTCATTACCTTATGGAGGATACCTTAGTACAACAAAAACAATAATTAAAATTCTACAAGAGGGTTCTACTGGCCAAATCTATTCAAAGATGTGCGATCCTTTGTACTTACATGTGATCAATGCCAAAGAACAGGAAATATCTTGAGAAAGAATTAAATGCCACTACACGGTATACTTGAAATAGAGCTGTTTGATGTGTGGAGAATACACTTCATGGGTCCATTCCCATCTTTATTTGGAAATAAGTATATTTTCGTTAATGTTAAATATGTATCAAAATGGGTGGAAGCAATAGTCACACCAACAAATGATGCTAGAGTGGTAACCAAATTCCTCAAGAAGTACATCTTTACAAGATGTGGCATCGCAAGGGCAATCATCAGTGATGGAGGAAGTCACTTCTACAATCAGCAATTTGAGACATTACTAAAGAAGTATGGAGTGACTCATAAAGTGGCAACATCTTATCACCCTCAAACCAGTGGTCAAGTGGAAGTTTCAAATAGGGAATTGAAGGAAATCCTTGAGAAAATAGTCAATCGCTCAAGGAAGGATTGGTCTTTAAAATTAGAATATGCATTGCAGGCCTACCACACTGCATACAAAACTCCCATTGAAAAAAATCCCCATTCACTTGGTTTATGGGAAATCATGCCACCTCCCATTCGAGCTTGAACATAAGGCTTATTGGGTGAAACAAACCCTGAACTTTGACTTACATGCTGCTGGAGAGAAAAGACATCTACAGCTCGATGAACTGGATGAAATTAGGCAAGATGCCTACGAGAATGTCAAGATCTTTAAGAATAGCACCAAAAGATGGCACGACAGGCACATAATCAGGAAAGAAATCAAAAAAGGACATCTTATCCTGCTATTTAACTCAAGACTAAAGCTCTTCTTAGGAAAGCTATGGTCAAGGTGGTCTGAACCCTTCAAGGTCACTAAAATCGTCCCTCATGGAATAATAGAAATATAAAGTGAAACCTCTGGTGCTTTCAAGGTTAATAGGCAGAGAATGAAGCAATATTTCTCAGGAGAGATAATTGAGAAAAGATACACGCAATCCTACAGTAATCCTCCAATTCAATCATAAAGCTAAAAGACAATCGAGCTAATGACTATAAACAAGCGCTACTTGGGAGGCAACCCAAGATTTTACATTTTTTCTACATTTTCATTTCCTTTTATTTATGTTATTTCTCATTTTGTAGGCACCCCACTCTTCACACTGCACATGGGATAAGAGGAAAAAGAAAAGGAGAGAAGATCACCAAGTCTAATCCATGCAAGAGAGGAAAACCACATAACAGGGGAGTATTTTATTGCTAACTCCTAATTGCATTCAATTCTTTCACATAAAATAAGTTAGCATAACCTTCTAGAAAGTCAGGAGAAGAAAATACCCTTAAAGAGCTAAAAAAATTTTTTACCCTGAAAGTTACACGGGCTGGGCTGTGTAATGGTGCACGCCCCATGTAATATTTTGGACTATGAAAACTCATAGAAATAGGGACTCCAAAAAATTACATGGGTCACCCCATGTGAAGACACACAACCCGTGTAACCAGAGAACCTGAAAAACAAGGGTGGGATAACTTAGGGCAGAAACTTACACGGGCCTTTTTTCCTCAATACACGAACCAGTGTAAAATAGGAGACAAAGGAATTCTCAGGCAAAAAGTTACACAGGCTACCCCGTGTAATAGTAAATGACCCGTGTACTTGCTCGAGAAACAGAGCAAAAAGGATAGAATGTTACACAGGTCAGTCCATGTAATGATACACGGACCTGTGTAAAATGTTACAAAAGGCGCACTGAAGAGGCTAGAAAATGATTCTAAATGCCATCTTTGCCCCTTTAAATGCCCTTTAACCGTTACCCACCCCTTCAACTCCTATAAATTCCCCTCTTTCCAAAAGAATTCCTCATAACTTTTCTTCCAATCTTGATTTCCCTCTCCAAAACCCTAAAATCTCTTCATCCTTTCCTCTTCCATGGCACCAACCAAGAGAGCCGCAGGAAGATTTAGTTTTTCCATCACGAGGAGGGCATGATTCACTATCTCCACCCTCTCAACCTCCACCCCAGAGCCCAAGAACTTGTCAAGCCCCACCACAAGAGCCACAACCATAACCTCCATAACCCCAATGACTACTAGCACCAGAATTCTCCATTGCCTGGCCCTTTCGAAACACCGAGCACTATGATTTATGTTCTAGGCTTGATCATCGCAAGATTTCATCCACCAAATACATGGACACTGCCCTGCTGGAGCGATTAGGATTAAAAGTAGAGGTAGACATCCTTCTTGACAACATTTGGTGGACTCGTTTTGCCTAACTCTACTACCTCGCCTATAGGGACACCACTCTAGAGTTCCTAGGGAGTTTTCATACCACCCTTTAGGCCACTAATAGAGGTGATAGGGGGAGGATCACTTTTTGCCTCCTAGGGGTCAATCGTGTCCTCAATATGCCATCCTTGGTTTTGATAGTTTGGGACACCAAGAAATCTCACAGAACAGAATGGTCTACAACAGTGTTGATTTCGAGAGATCCATTGTGCTAAACTCAGAGATTTACAGCTCTAGCAGATCCAAGTCTAGTGGGTTGGCAATTCCTGCCTCACGCTACATGCACCGATTCACTGCCCATACGATCATGAGATGAGGCAATAGTTTGGGCGTGGTAAATGCCAATGAACTATTTTTCCTATGTTGTATGGTGATTGGCCAGCATTGCAGTATCGGCTACTTCTTCTGCAACCACTTTCATCGAATATCCCACCAAGCAACGAGGAACATCATAGTGGGTGGCCTGATCACTGCTATTATTGTCCACTTCAGGTTCGTACCTGCCCATGTTCGCTTATGCCCCATCACTAGTGCCTCCAAGATTGACCAGACCATCTGCATCTCCATGGGGATATGCAGGCTAGTGGGGGATTAGTGCCTTTTGATTGATGCTGAGGGGAATGTCATTCCCCAAGCAGTACCGGGAGGGAGAGAACAAGGCAAATCCTCCAGTGCAGCACCGCAGCAACAGGAACAGGAGGTGTGACACCCCTTACCCATTTACAGTATAGTCGAGTAGGGCATGTCACACTCGGTGCTAGAGCACCCTATCTTATCTTATCTCAATTTATTACTTCTTAATTATCACTTTCAATTTTCATTAAATTTAATCAATTGTTTATTTATTTTATTTATTTATTTTTTTTGTAGAGAAACTGATGGAGTTTCCTCTCATTTCTTAATAATTTGATGATTTTCCCACCCGTGTGAAACAATTATCTTTGTACAGATTCACAAAATCATTTTCTCATTCAAAACATTAATAAGTTTCACTCATATAAATACATAAGAAAATTTAAATCATTTTCATACATAAACAATTCAAATATGAAAATTTTAAACTATATTAATTACATCATATGCACATTTAATGTACAAAAATACATAATTTACATTAAATGTCCAAAATTTGAATACAATGATCAAAAATAAAATACAAGCTGGTGGACACTACCAAATTATGCACTGCTGAGGAGATGACACTTGGGATCCAAATGCATATCAAAACTTCTAATCTCCCAATCTATGGTCTACTGGGTTCTCAGGCTAAATCTTCAGTACCTATGCATTGCAAATAGCGATGCGCTAAGCATAAAGCTTAGTGGTGCCAATAATACAAGAAAATATAATATACAAATAAAAATAATAATTTCTTAGTTATTGTGCTTATAAAAATAATAAATAATTTCTAAATTTTTGTTTTGTTTAAGGCTAATTAAATCTTATGATATTAACTCTTCCTAGCATGTTGTTAATCGATTTCATAATGATTTTAAGCCTCATGTATTTATTTATCTTAATTTTTTGATCCTTAAGAACATTTATTTTTATTGGAATCATTCTTGTTTCTTAACTTAATATTTCATCAATTTATGTCCTTTAAACTTAATTTAATTTTATTAATACTTTTCCATGCCCGAGTAACCTATACAAATTGATCAGACTGAATAAATGGGTAAACTAGCACTGGGTACCAAGTACCTCAGGCCGTCACACCATCGGTCACAATGTGTCTTCCGGTGTACAGACAGAATGGCTAATAAGCCATAAAAGCAATAAGGTATAAAGCCAAGCATAACATCATAATCAGTATAGCCATAGGCTATCATATCACAGAATGGCATAATAGGCCATAAAACACAGAATGCCATAAAGCCATACGCAGTACTGCTATCAGAACTCTATTGGCATGCCAACCTGTCCAAACCAATCTTACTAGGTCTATTAGGGCATATTACAAAGCTCTTAATTGAATATTTGTGTTTAACATGTAAGGTTACTATTCATAGATAATAGTTACATGAGTTCAAATCACCTAAAATTATCACATTTTGGTTCACAAAAGTGTTGGCATTGGTTGCCAATCAATACTTAAAACCAATAGGAAATAAATTAAAAATTTTAGTTTTGGGTGCTAGAGTTCACTATTCCATTAGGCAATTCTACAGTGAGAATTTTGTCAAATGTTCTAAATCAAAGTTGTTCCTTTATGTGTCTTCTTTAATTCTCTTTTTGAATCACTCCATTTGGAGTTTTTTAGCTCAAGTTATAGTCATTTTACCATAACTGGCCGAATTACCTTTTTCCCAGAATTTCTGGGCACTCCTGGTTCTGCTAGATTTGGTAGCTTAACTTTGGCTAGCAATTTCATTTGGTTAAGTCTAGAATTTGAGTTTATGTTCTACATGAAAGTTGTTCTAAATTGTCTAAGCTTTTCATTGATATAAATTTTAGGTCAATTAGACCTTTCTACACTGAGTTATGACCAAATGAATGAATACTGTTCATTTGGTCATTTTGCCCAGGCAAAATATGTGTTACCCAGATTTGGTCAATTTTTGGGTCAGTCTATTGTAGTTTTCTAAGCAGGGTTTCTTCATAAAAGTTGTGCCATTATGTATCTAATTTCATGTTCAATTGGTCTTGCACCAATTGAACCTACACAACTTAAGTTACAGCTGCCCAAACTTGCTAGACTCACATCCAGCCCTGTAGGTCATCAAAGGTAGCATATCTAACCTCAATTCCATTGGCACAAATCACTTCAACTCCTCATCAAATATAGCCAAATGGTCACTAATTGACTATTACAACTTTAATTTATGTTCAATTGTATCAACCTCCAAATTTGAGTGTCAAAACCCTAACCCTAATTGACCAAAGCCTTTAATTCATGCATCTTACTCCTAATTGTTGTACTAATCATATAATTCATACTAGGGGTAGCTAATATGTCACTTTAAATTAAGAAATTCACCTAACCCTAACTCATGTAAAAGCTGGCCGAAACTCAATGGAACATAATCATGCAAATTTAATTCATTTTTCCTCAAGTTTTCAACTTAACTTAACTTAAATTCATGCTTAGAAGGAAGTAAGAGTAAAGAATATGGCACTAACCTCTTTGGTGATTTTCTAAGCTTGTTCACACCTCACTGTCTTTCACTTTCTCTTTTTCTAATTGCTGCCCAAGTCTTGCTCTAGTGGTAAGGGTAATTTTTAGTGAAGGGAGGATGAGGTTTTGAGGTGAATTGGAGTGGAGTTTAAAGCTTAATGAAGCTTTAATGGTGGATTGGGGTTGGAGAGGGATTTTAGCTGGATAGAGATAAGGGAAGACAACATTTTTTTGGTTAATTTTCTGCCCATTTATCTCTTTTAGTGGGGTTTATAAACATGTGTCACAATGTGATTGGGTGGAAGTGTTTTAATGACATCATTGTGATGTCAAAATTCTAGTTTAATTCATTTTCTTTCCTTTTCTTTTCTACTCATTTTTAATTAAATTTTTAGCAATATTTATTCATATTTTATGTCATAAAAATTATTTATTTAATTGGACAAGTTGGCCAAAAATCATCTCTGAAGACAAAATGACTAAAATACCCTTCATTTTGCTTAACAGACTAAAATTGTCTGTACCGATCTAAAGATTTTTCTAAGCATTTTCTTGGTATTCTAATGCCATCGAAACCTCAATAACTCTTCTCTGGAGTCCCAAAAATTATTTCACAGAATTTCCCTCGGGTTTAGGGTTAATAGTTGCGAAGACAGCAACTTCCAGTTAGGATCACCCATCACCGGGGCATCGGCTCATTTAACTTTATTGCATTTCATTTCTAAAATTTTTCCTTAATTTTTCTTACACTTATTTGAATTTTTTTATGGCTCCTCACTCTAGTCTAATTATAGTTCTAGGCATTTTGGCTATTCGGACAGACATTGGTCACCGAAATAGTAGAACGTACAGACTATCTAAAGTGAGGTTGTTACAGGAGGAACCAGACCCCATTTTACAAGGATCCCCAGCCAAAGTCCCTCCGTACACGCCACCCCCTGCAGACCCTGTGCTTGCCTTTCTACAGAGGATGGAGGCCACCATTGATGCTCAGATGCGGGCATTGGAGACCACTTTTGAGGACCAGCTACACATAGTAAAAGAAAGTCTCCAAGAGGGCCACAACAAATTGGACATGATATTAGAGCACCATGATACGAATGGCCCTTCCTCACCCTCTGAGACCTTTTAATCATAGGACCACAGATTAGGCTATTTTTGTATATTGTACTGACTTAGGTCTTAATTTTGGCATCTAGGTCCATGACTATTAATTTTTATTCTGCTTACTTTTGCTCTCTTTACTAATAAATATCATGATCTTTTCAGAACATTTTGCTTATTTTGTTTGCCATTGAGGATAATGCCAATTCTGAGTTTGGGGTTGTATTATAAATTTATACATTCGCACATTACATTTCATTATATTGCTTAATTATATCCATATTATACTTGTATATCAAAAATCTAGAAAATTTTTGTAAATTTTAAAAATTCTGGACTTTTCAAAAGGCTTTTAACTTAGATTTATAATCAAAATTTTGATAAGCTAATGATTGAACTCCCTGGGATTGAGAAATGAATGTATCCGGATAGGCAAAAAGGCTTCAATATATTGTTTGTGAATGGCTAATTCACCTAAGTGGAGTTAAACTAGTTAAACCCCTTCATGGCTATTAATTTGTCACATTGAACTTGCAAAATTAGGAGAAGATTTTTTGAAATACAAGCAAACTTAAAAATGCCTCACCAACTCTAGAACATGTCTCTTGGACCTATCAAGACGAAATTCTAGCATATGCTTGATGAGGAGATGATTAAGGCATTCTTTAAACTTAGCCTCATTAAGTCTTAGCCACCCTTAATTAAAATATATATTCCTTGCAGCCAACTTGAAGCCTATATCTATCACTTAGAATTCTTTGTTTACCCATAATTATTGACCTAGCCCCTAGCCTAAACACTTATCTTACCTTTTTGAGGAAACCTAATGCATAGAGGACAGGTATACAAAGTACAAAATAAAACATGAGGAAAGGGTGTAAAACTCAAGAAAAGTGCAAGTATGCAATTAAAATCAAATAAAAATTTGCCTTTCCAACCCAGCAAAAGCAATGAGTTTGGGGGAGAGGACAAAAGGGACATAAAAAAAAGGGGGGGATAAGAAGAAAAGTCTCAAGATAAGAATCATAGAAATATGCTTGGCACTATAAAAACCAAAGAACCCCTCTTCTCTATATAAAACCAGTAGTATAAACTTGGTATACTTAGTACTTTGTGCATAGGCTATCCTCATATTTGGACTCCTTAAAACCCTTCATTGGTAACCAAATTATTATCCTTTTTAGCCCCATCACAACCCTTTTTAAAGACTCTTTGATCTTTTAAAAAGTGTATGCTATATTAGTGGAGATAGAAAATTAAGACTTGGCTATGGAGTTGGAATTAAATCAAACTCATCACAATCATTTTCAGTATAGGTAACTTAAGGGAGTAAGTATTTCTTGAATCTATCCTAATGAAACAAGTTACTATGACTTATTAATAGTCTTGCATAGGGGAATAATTAGTCAATGCTCCATGAAGGAGATGAGGCTCTAAACAGGCAGCTGTTGAGGTCTGTATGCCTTGAAGGAGGAGAATTGGTATGAAAGATGAAAGGAGTTCAATTGTATGCAAGTTGAAATTTTGGTTATGTCTCTAAGTTTCCCCTAAAAAGTGTTTCAAAAAGAGTTTTAATTTGCTTAAAGATAAGCAAAAGTTTAAGTTTGGGGGTATTTGATACACTTATATTATATAGATATTTTTAAGCATAATTGTACAATATTTCATAGCATTTAGATAGATAATTGTATGCATATTTGATTATTTCATTAGTTTTTGTAAATTTCATTAATGCACTCTAAAATCTATGTTTTCTACATATTTTCAGGTATTTTGAAGGAAATTCAAGGCACAGGAGCAAAGGAGGGAGCTTGGAAAAACTTAAGGAGCAAGGCAAGCTACTGATGCATCTTACACAGGTCGTGTAACTCAGACTCAGACCCGTGTAACCTTCTACCTGGTGAAACTTGAAGAAGTGCAGAAAAGCCACAGTACATGGGTTGTGTAACTTGGTCCATGTAATCTTCACAGACCCGTGTAACTTTCTAGCACCAAGGCTTGAAGAAGCAAGCAGAGCATTCACAAGTACACGAGCCATGTAAGTTGACCCATGTAAAGCCTCCAAGACCCTTGTAATTTACTGTCCTCCATCCAAAGAGAAGCCATTAGCTCCAATAACTTACACGCCCCAGACCGTGTAATGACATACGGGCCGTGTACTATATTCCATTAACTTTCTAAATTCGATTCTAGCTCTTATTTTGGCACACCAACTAGACTTCTAATGCCTTTGGGACTCTAAAGCTTAACCCTAGGATGCCTAATATAAATAAGAGCTAGCAGAAAACACAAAGAGAGAGAGCTTTTTGGAGAGATACAGACACACAAAAGGGAAGAGTTTTAAAAGAAGCCTTCCTAAGGAACCCTAGCCGTCTTGAAGAAGGATCATATCAGTGCTAAGGATAGACTTCTTAACCAAAGTTTCACAAGTTCACAACTGCAGAATCCTCCTTCGGTCTTCAGATTGGTTTTATGTGCTTATACTTTTATTATATTGTGTTTGTTAAACTCACCATGAGTGAGCAACTCTTTAAATTCTACAGTTAAGAAAGTAGCACTCTTGACTTTTGTTATGGATATATATTGAGTTTTATTCAATGGAATTGAGTTTTGTTCTTTGATTCAATCTCTTGTGCTCTTATTGTATGTTATATGTTAGTATCCACCTAGTCATGATCTAAGATACTAATTGATGAACTGAGAGGTGAAGATTAGTATTAGAAAATCAAGATTTTAAACCTAGAAAATCTGACATAGAGATAGGCTGATAACCTTTATGGAGTTCCAAAATTAATCATAGATCTCAAAGGGTTTTAATTGGGACTAATCACCAATGAAAGTAGGGTTTAGTACTAATTGAAATAAACCTTAGATGCCTTGAGAGAGGATCTAAGATATCTTAGGATTAATTTTCATCAAAGAGGCAAACACTCAATCCATCAATAAAACAAGATAAAAAATATAACAATGTTAAGGTGTGAAATCTGAAACTCCAGAATTGTTTACAAAATTAGAATTCTCCTTAAGCTTCCAAATTAACTTTCTTTGATTCTCAATAGTCACTCTGCTTTAGTTTAGAATCTATCCTCACAGAACTTTAGATAGTTTAAACAGTTAAGATTGTTGTGTAGTTTAGTACTTATGCCTTTAACTCCTCATGGAAATGATACTCTACTCATCACTAAATTACTTGTTAACAATCCGTGCACTTGCGGTGGTTATAAAACCAGTAAACAGGCCACTCTACCCATAGTTATCATCTTTGCCATCGCTTCGTGGATCATCACCGATCATCTTCTTCATGGAGTATCATCAGCAAGCATTTCTTGGTATGATTTCACACCATTTGGTTGATATTCATCACATCTACGGTACTTCTTCTTCTCCATTTCCAATTTCAAGTTTTCTTTTGAATCAATCTTAGCTATGGTAGCCATTTCTTGATAATATGGATATTGATATTGTCTGTGTATTGTTGATTTTCATGAAATTTGAAGAATTTGAGATGAATTTAGAAAAAAACTATAGGTATTATGAATTTCATTTCTTCATAGATGAAATTGGTACCTTTGTGCTATCTTGACTTTCTTTATGCACTTGGGGCATATTGGATAACTTAGTTGCATTATGCTTATCATCAAATTCTATACTATCAATATGTTATCTACTGCACCTGGTACTACACCTGCTACTCACCTGTTATTGCACTTGCCATTGCACTTGGCACTACACCTGCTATAACACTTGGCACCACATTTGGTATAGCACCTGGCATCTCACCTGCCATAGGTACTAGTGTGGCATCTCCTCTGGTGGTATCTCCCTTGAGTTCCTTTATTTCGGGACTTAGTGCTTCTTTTACTCTAAGGGTTTTCTCACCTCCCAGCTTCTTAGCATCTAGTATCAACCCTTTCTTTATAGTAGCTAGAGGTAAGAAATTCTTACTACCTTTGTGTTTCCTTGCAGATTATGTTTGTTGCTTTTCTCTTAAAGATTAGCCTTTAGTTTAGTAGGCAAATTTTTTGTTCCTTCCCAATATAGGGGAAACTCTATCAAAATTTTTTTTGACTAGGAGCTGTTATTGTTTCTGCAGGTGCTGCCTTAGGATTTTCTTCATTTGGTAGCTCTTCAGGTGTTGGATCCTCTTTAGTAGGTTCATCAATGATTGTAAGTGTTCTTACCTTATTTGTAATTTCCTCAGCCACTTCTCCTAGTGTTTCTTTAACTTTTCCCTTACTTTGTTTCTATAAAACCTAAGCATGGCTAATGCTAGCTTTGGTCTACTATAACCTCTACTAACTTTCCAGGTCCTCCTTTTCCTCTTGGCAAAGTAGATGACTTACTAGACTGGAAGACCCTAAAGGCTATTGTGAAATTAGAGGAAATCAAGTCTTGGCCAAGATACACACTTGGGTAGGCTGAGTGGATTGGCAAACTTTCTCCTATATACTCATGCCTTTAGCAGACGGCTGGTATTGAGAAGTTCATCTACTTGACTCACTTTGCTTCTCCATTCTGCCTTGGACTCATCTCAGTTTCTCTTCAGTTTTGGTTCTACACCTGCAACTCCTTCATTTTACCTATGGGACCCATGTCCATCACCCACAAGGACATCTATATGTTAACCAGTCTACTAGTGACTGTTGATGATGGACCTAGTTTGATTATAAAACCTGAACCAAAATATTAACACAAGGGAAAGTTCACTTCTTACACTGCTTTGATCTCTACCAGGAGAGGTATCACCACTACTGACCATGCTATCTTTATTTGGTGCCTTCTATCTAAGTACCAGTTATGTGCTGCATCTAGCCAGCCTTCTGTTGAGCTCCTTCCTTTAGCTCATTTTATAGCCATAAAAGGTAAGTGTGCTTTTAAGAGTATGCTTCTTGGTTCCATTTATCAGGTACTAGCCCAAATGACTATCAATGCTCCCCTAAGTAAGGTGAATGGGGGTTTTTGGGTGGTTCAGTTATGGCTTTTATCCTATTTCCCCCCAGCTATCGAGTTCTCCTCCAACTCCTTCAATTAAGGTCTTTAGGGTCTCAATCGTGTCCTTTGTCTGTGATTAGAGTCCTCTGTCTGTGATTAGAGTACTGATTAGGTGTTGTAGTTTTTTCTTAGCCTATCTCTTAGAGGCTATGATAACTTTACACACTTCAACTCTTCAGAGGATCTTACTCTACTATAGCTACCTTAGTGATAGAATAGGAGTGATGCGGCATTTAGTGAGGCTGATATCCGCACCTGGGCCTTTTTTACTACTATAAGACTTTTACACACTGGCGCTACTTTGGTACTATGTTAGGAATGACTCAACCAGGGCTGTAAGTTTTCATGCCTTAACTCTAGTCTCGCTAGTTTGGTTTGATTCAGTGCATCCTATCCCCAACACCTACTTATAACCTGATTAATGAGACTAAAGCTTATTTTCCTCGGGATTAGATCATTCTCCACTCTTACAGTGATTTTAGGCTCTATGACATGACTCAGTTGTGTTTGGTACCTTCCTCTACTTCTATTGCTCTCACCATTCATAGTTGGCAGACCTACAAGTTCCAAGAGTCTATAAGAGCTTAGATTCCACCAAGTAACTCTTTTACTTTATTTCTGTTTCTTTTATATGTATTCACTTCTGACTTAGTGTCTTTTATAGGTGCTTCACTTGTTTCTCGATTCATCCAGAAATAAAAGGTGGCCCCCTCATAACTTTCTCCTTCTGCTAAGAAAGTAAAGTCCATCACACCAAGGCTCAGGCCTAAGGTTCAGGGTAATATACCTTTTATTAATAGACCAAAGAAATATCCTCCTATATCTATTGTTCCCAGGTGCTCAAGCCATATGAATCTAGGGCCCAAAGGTCTTAAGACCTTTGCCTTAAGTCCTGTTGTGATTCCTACTGCCCCAGACTTGACTGCGCGGATTCCTTTGAGGGCACTTTCACAATTGATATCTCTTTTTCTCAAGACACCATTTTCAATGATAGTAGAAGGACTACTACACCTGCCCTTGATCAGAGAGATGACACTGAGGTAGTAGAGGAAGAGGAGGCTAATTCTCCAAATGATGTGCAGTTTACTTCTCCTCCTAAGGTTTGTGCCTTCACCCTTTATGCATTACTATTTTGTCTCACTGTACTAACTTCCCTTTTGCATGTAGGTACCAGATCCTCAGGTCATAATGACTACTGTTGACCCTACCACTACTTTTACCACAACACCAGTTGATGAGCCTAATGCTGTTGTTGCACTTGCTGCTCCTGCATCTCCACTTATCAATTTTAGACTGTAGCTAATCCCCTGTCATCCCTGGATCTTTCATTCTTCACTGATCTTGACATTGACTTTACCACTCTCCTCTCAAACCTTCGGTATTAGTTGTTAATGCAGCCAAGGAGAGACTGAGGCTTTTGCTTACTTTAAAGATTAGTAACATTTCTAAAGACCGCCAGGGCATGATATTATCTTCTCTTTCTACTTTAGCAGTTTCTGAGCCATTTGGGCAGTTCAGTGACTTTTGAGCCTAATTGTCTGATTTGTTCCCTAAGCACTTAGATAAAATGAAGACAATTGAATTTCTAACTAAGGAGATTTAAGAGTTTACATCTCAGAAGACTAGTCTTCACTTATTGGTGGATCAGGTCAACTCTCAGGTGAGCTTGGCTCAAAAAAAAGAAAGAGGAGATCACTACATTAGATTAGTGGTTACTTGAGTTAAAGGTTGAGATTGTATAGGTAAAGGCCCAGAGGGCCTCATTATTGGATCAGCTTATAGAGATACAGGTTGACTACCCCTAGAGCATCAGGAAGATAGATGCTGAGGGCAAGCCTCTGAAGGCAACACTTCCTCAAATGTAGCTTCAGATTCAGAGTCATCATAAGTGCCTCGACTTCCTTTCTTCTAGTTGCAGCTGCTGGTCATCTATTCGAGCAACTCTCCTATCCATGTTTTAGATTTGATTTAAGATTTATACTTTTATGGGATGTAGTACAATATATTTCATGATAGTTGTTTGATAGCTTTTAATGAACATTTAGCCATGGATTGGCTCTTTTATTTGTATCAGTGGTTGACAGGCCTACTTTTACATAGCTGTTTTAACTTTACATGTGTGAATACATTGAAAATATTATCTTATGCTAGCTTTATCTATTCTAGTAATTGCAAGAATCTTCAAAGAAGCCATAGGGTCAACTAGGTGGGGTCGTAGGTTCGTCCTTAGCTTTCATCCTCTGGCTGCTCCTGCATTTCCGGCATAATGGGAAAGAAAAGGCTTACTGTTAATTGCTTTTTTGTGTGGCTTCCCTGTAAGGCTAGCCAACCAAATGCATTTCCTCTAACTACCTAATGTAATTAAAAGGGTCCTTCCCAAGTGGAAGAACATTTGCCAAATTTTCTATCCTTCACACCTACTGGTAACACAGTTTTCTAGACCAAGTCACCTTCTTGAAAGTTCTATTTTGAATCCTTTTATTGTAAATTTGTTGGACTTTTTCTTTTACGTGACCATATGGTTAAAGGCCTGCATGCAAACTTTAGCTAATTCTTCTAACTCCGTAACCATTAATTTTGTATACTCTCTTATACTCAAGTTGTTTTGTCTTACCACCCAAAGTGAGAGAACTACTACCTCCATGGGAAGGACAGTATTATGCCCATAGGTTAGGGCAAAAAGGCATTTTGTTGCATCTCTCCTAGAGGTTTTGTACTGATATATGCATTTTATATAGTCATTTAGGTTAAATTTCATAGTCATTTTATTGATTTGTTAGTTATTTTTAATTAATTTTATTAGTCATTTAGTTAATTTTTCATAATTACTAATTTCTATACTAATTTGTAATTTTTGCTTTTTTTTGTAGATAAAATGGTATTTTTGAGGGACTAAAAAGTAATTGTGCAAGTAAAGAGTGATTTCCAGATCCAAAAGTGCTAAAATAAAACTTGGAAATTGAAGAATGTGAAGTTACCAAAATCTACACAACTTATTGTATAGGCTGTACAGTTTTTGCACAGGAATCAGAAGAAATTGTGAACCTGCCAAAAGGTGCACAACAAGCTGCACAGTTTATACAGGCCCCTTATGTAACACCCTCACTTTAGCTAGTCCATGCATTCGACTGTTCTGGTAACCAATGTCTGTCCGGACAGCTAGAATGACTGGAACTATATTTAGACTAAAGTGAGGAGTCATAAATAACTCAAATAATGGTAAGAAAAATTTAGAAAAAAATTTTAGAAATAAAATACAACCAAGTAAATAAGTCGGTACCCTAGCGATGGGTAACCCAGTGGGAAATTACTGTTTTCACAGCTAAAAGCCCTAAACCCAAGGGAAAATTTATAAAATAATTTTTGGGACTCCAAAAAAGAGTCATTGAGGTTTCTATGGCATTAGAAAGCCAAGAAAAGGCTTAGAAAAATTTTTTGATCGATACAGACGATTTTGGCTTAATAAGCTAAACGGAGGGCATTTTGGTCATTCGTCCTCAGAGATGATTTTTGGCTAACTTGTCCAGTTAAATAAATAATTTAGATGACATAAAATGTAAATAAATATTGCTAAAACTTGAATTGAAAATGGGTAGTAAAGAAAAGAAAAGAAAATTAAAGAAAATTGGAAATATGACATCACATGATGTCATTAATGAGCTCTCCACCAATCACCATTTAATAACACAATTAAAAGTCCTTAAAAAGGGGAAAATGGGTTAAAAATAAAACAATTTTCTAGTCTCTTCTCTCCCAAAATCGGCAGCCCTCTCCTTCTCTCTCTCAACCTCCATTAAAGCTCCCTTGTGAGCTTGATTTCACCCACCATTTCACCATAAAACCCTATCATCCCTTCACAAAAATTTATCCTTACCATTAGCACAAAATTTTAGCAGCAATTTTAAGAGGAAAAAGTGAAGTTATACCTTGGAAAAATTCTACACTCAAGAGGTTAGTGCCATATCTCTCTCTCCCTCTTATTGTTTCATGCTAAGACATCAAATTCAACTAAGAATTTTGGAAAAAGAAAGCAAAATATGCATGTTATAACCACACTAAATTTTGGCAGCCCTAAGGTACTATAGGGTTTCCATGATTCAAGTGAATTATAATTGTGTATTGATGTCATTGAACATGGTTTTGATGATTAGAACACTTGAATGTTTATTGTTTGAGCAAATTGAAATTGTGGAGTTAGGATTTGGGGAAAACCTAGGGTTTGCTCATGCATTGGTAAATGGAAGTTCTAATGGTCAAATTAGTGACCATTTGACTATGTATGATGAGGAAATGAAGTGAATTATGGCTTTGGAATTGAGGTTGGGTGTACTGCCTTGAGTGACCTGCAGGGCTAGATGTGAGTCCAGAAAGTTTGGGCAGTTATAACTTGAGTTATGTAGGTTCAATTAGTGTAAGACCAATAGGAAATAAAATTAGACACATAATGGCACAACTTCGATGAAGGAACCCTGTCCAGAAAACAAACTTAAGATGCCCTAAAAATTGACCAAATCCAGGTAACACACATTCTGCTTGGGCAAAATGACCAAATGAACAATGTTCATTCATTTGGTCATAACTCAGCTAGGTAGGTCAAATTGACCTGAAATTTTACCAGCAATTAGATATGATATAGACCTAAAACTTTCATGAAGAACACCAACCCAAATTAGGCCATTAACTCATTCAAATCATTGAGCAAAGTTAAATTTACTGTACTGAAATTCTGCAGAATTTTCATTGAGCAGCAATGTTTGGAGGGCTATAACTCTCTCTAGAAAACTCGGATTTAGGCGATTCTTGAACCGATGGAAACCTAAGACATAGTACAACATTTCATATGAAGAAAGTGAGACCGAATTATGAACTTAACTTGATCAAACAATTGACCAAAGTTGGACCAAAAATCTGCCAGCACCTAAATTGCAGTATGAACAGTGCACGTGAACAGTAAACTTATTTTGGCCATAACTTGAGCTACAAAACTCCGATTGAGGTGATCCAAAAATGAGAATACACTTAAGACAATAAGGAACATTTTCTATGAAGGAAGTTTTGTCAAATTCCAACAGTAGATCGACCAATGGAATAGTGCAACTTCGGAAAACCAAAACCGAAAATTGGCAATTTTGCCAAAATGACCTAAGCTTTAAACAAATGACCAAAACCAACAAGTTTGGTGACCAAAATGTGGTATGTGGGTGAAGTTGGAGTTCCCATACCCATTAAGCCTTAGAAAGTCAATAATTTGACTTGAATAGTGCAGTGAATAGTAACCCGAAACACAAAATTTCGAGAACGTCGAATTTAACACGTTAGAGCTAGCTAAATGTGAAGTTAAGTTTATTTTGGATTTATTTTAAGTTCTAGTACTGAAACATTGTAAAATTGTGTGTTTCAGTTGAAAAGAATATCGGGAAGGAACCCGAGGAACCGAGTCGAGGCTAAAGGACGACTCGTTTGAGGTTTGTGCACAACATATACTTTTATAATCATCTTTTGCATATCTTTTTAAATAATGTGAAATATTGGATTATGACATTCTTATGATGTTGATCTAAATTGTTGAAAGTTATTATGTATATTTGAAAAGAAAATGTTTAGCAAATTGTTAAGATAAGTTTTGAAACCACAGTGTCATGACCACATATTTGAACGCCTCACTAGCACGACTAGTGGGGGTAATTAGTTTCGAATTTTGATTCCTTCTCTGGAGAAGTGTTGAGGTGTGCCAGTAGAAGAGGATGTGAATGGATATCCATATATTTGAGCTAGCTAGCCTTGTGATGTGATTTCTCTTTAGCCTCTGGCTATTGAGATTCTATTTGTTTCGAATGGCATGATTTAACTGTGGGTTTTATGAAATGTGTTTTGATACTTTGAAATAAACTTGGTTTACATGTAAAATCTTACAATGCATGATTGTATTTAATTTTCATGTTTAATCAAATTTTTGAATGAATGTGCTTTAAGTTTTGCATAAAGATTATTTTAGTATATTGTGCACCATCGAGTCTTAGTACTCAATGATAGCTTTATTCTTTGTCGCAGATCTGTAAATTAGAGGAGCAGCAGACTGAGCTGCTGAGGTGTGTGA
The DNA here is from genome assembly GCF_030052815.1 of Hevea brasiliensis. NCBI lineage: Eukaryota > Viridiplantae > Streptophyta > Magnoliopsida > Malpighiales > Euphorbiaceae > Hevea > Hevea brasiliensis. Next base: position 100,798,844 of record NC_079494.1, read on the forward strand.
AGTCATCAGTTTGAAGCCTTCGGGTATAATTTATACCCTAACTGTAAATACTCCTTTTGATGTATATATTGCACATAAATGTATGGACATGTAAAAATGGGTCTTGAGCAGCTTGTACACAAATTTGTATGAAGTTTGTAATAAAGTTTAGTTTGTGTTTCTTTTGATATAAATTTGTAAGGTTATGTATAAATTATTTTGTTTTTAATGAAATATGAATCATATTGATTGATGATTTTGAGAATTATTGAACTTGTGAATTTTGATAAATTGATTGAGTTTGATTGTGAAACCAAGTAGTGGTTGAGAAAATCTTTTAGAAGTGCTTTTACAGTATTCAAGAACGGTTTTCTCAAAATACAGAGGAAACTCTGTCAAAATTTTTATCAAATTTGCGGAAAACTAAAATGGCCAAAAATATTAATTAGTTTTAATTTCAACTAAATGTTTTAAATACTCATTAGAAATGCTCACCACTTGTCAAAGATAAGAAAATTGTTTTAAAATCCCTTGTAGGGTACTTAATGAGTTATCGGTAGGTGAAGTTCGGTAGTTCATTAGGTATTCTACGGGATCATGTTATGCCTTACAGAGGGGTAAGGTGTGACACTGGGAGGGAGAGAACAAGGCAAATCCTCCAGTGCAGCACTGCAGCAACAGGAACAGGAGGTGTGACACCCCTTACCCATTTACAGTATAGTCGAGTAGGGCATGTCACACTCGGTGCTAGAGCACCCTATCTTATCTTATCTCAATTTATTACTTCTTAATTATCACTTTCAATTTTCATTAAATTTAATCAATTGTTTATTTATTTTATTATTTTTTTTATAGAGAAACTGACGGAGTTTCCTCTCATTTCTTAATAATTTGACAATTTTCCCACCTGTGTGAAACAATTATCTTTGTACAGATTCACAAAATCGTTTTCTCATTCAAAACATTAATAAGTTTCACTCATATAAATACATAAGAAAATTTAAATCATTTCCATACATAAACAATTCAAATATGAAAATTTTAAACTGTATTAATTACATCATATGCACATTTAATGTACAAAAATACATAATTTGCATTAAATGTCCAAAATTTGATTACAATTATCAAAAATAAAATACAAGCTGCTGGACACTACCAAATTATGCACTGCTGAGGAGGTGACACTTGGGACCCAAATACATATCAAAACTTCTAATCTCCCAGTCTATGGTCTACTGGGTTCTCAGGCTAAATCTTTAGTACCTATGCATTGCAAACAACGATGCGCTAAGCATAAAACTTAGTGGTGCCAATAATACAAGAAAATATAATATACAAATAAAAATAATAATTTCTTAGTTATTGTGCTTATAAAAATAATAAATAATTTCTAAATTTTTGTTTTGTTTAAGGCTAATTAAATCTTATGATATTAACTCTTCCTAGCATGTTATTAATCGATCTCATAATGATTTTAAGCCTCATATATTTATTTATCTTAATTTTTTGATCCTTAAGAACATTTATTTTTATTGGAATCATTCTTGTTTCGTAACTTAATATTTCATCAATTTATGTCCTTTAAACTTAATTTAATTTTATTAATACTTTTCCATGCCCGAGTAACCTATACAAATTGATCAGACTGAATAAATGGGTAAACTAACACTGGGTACCAAGTACCTCAGGCCGTCACACCATCGGTCACAATGTGTCTCCCGGTGTACAGACAGAATGGCTAATAAGCCATAAAAGCAATAAGGCATAAAGTCAAGCATAACATCATAATCAGTATAGCCATAGGCTATCATATCACAAAATGGCATAATAGGCTATAAAACACAGAATGGCATGAAGCCATACGCAGTACTGCTATCAGAACTCTATTGGCATGTAAACCTATCCAAACCAATCTTACAAGGTCTACTAGGGCATATTACAAAGCACTTAATTGAATATTTGTGTTTAACATGTAAGGTTACTATTCATTTTACTATTCAAGTCAAAATATTGACTTTCTCATGCATAATAGTTACATGAGTTCTAATCACATGAAATTATCACATTTTGGTTCACAAAAATGTTGGCATTGGTTGCCAATCAATACTTAAAACCTATAGGAAATAAATAAAAAATTTTGGTTTTGGGTGCTAGAGTTCACTATTCCATTAGGTAATTGTACAGTGAAAATTTTACCAAATGTTCTCAATCAAAGTTCTTCCTTTATATGTCTTCTTTAATTTCCTTTTTGAATCACTCCATTTGGAGTTTTTTAGCTTAAGTTATAGTCATTTTACCATAACTGGCCGGATTACCTTTTTCCCAGAATTTTATGGGCACTCCTGGTTCTGCCATATTTGGTAGCTCAACTTTGGCTAGCAATTTCATTTGGTTAAGTCTAGAATTTGAGTTTATGTTCTGCATGAAAGTTGTTCTAAATTGTCTAAGATTTTCATTGATATAAATTTCAGGTCAATTAGACCTTTCTACACTGAGTTATGACCAAATGAATGAATACTGTTCATTTGGTCATTTTGCCTAGGCAGAATGTGTGTTACCCAGATTTGGTCAATTTTTAGGTCAGTCTATTGTAGTTTTCTGAGCAGGGTTTCTTCATAAAAGTTGTTCCATTATGTATCTAATTTCATGTTCAATTGGTCCTGCACCAATTGAACCTACACAACTCAATTTACAGCTGCCCAAACCTACTAGACTCACATCCAACCCTGCAGGTCACCAAAAGCAGTATATCTAACCTCAATTCCATTGGCACAAATCACTTCAATTCCTCATCAAATATAGCTAAATGGTGACTAATTGACTATTACAACTTTAATTTATGTTCAATTGCATCAACCTCCAAATTTGAGTGTCAAAACCCTAGCCCTAATTGACCAAAGCCTTCAATTCATGCATCTTACTCCTAATTGTTGTACTAATCATATAATTCATACTAGAGGTAGCTAATATGTCACTTTAAATCAAGAAATTCACCTTACCCTAACTCATGTAAAAGCTGGCCGAAACTCTATGGAACATAATCATGCAAATTTAATTCATTTTTCCTCAAGTTTTCAACTTAATTTAACTTAAATTCATGCTTAGAAGGAAGTAAGAGTAAAGAATATGGCACTAACCTCTTTGGTGATTTTCTAAGCTTGTTCACACCTCACTTTCTTTCACTTTCTCTTTTTCTAATTACTGCCCAAGTCTTGCTCTAGTGGCAAGGGTAATTTTTAGTGAAGGGAGGATGAGGTTTTGAGGTGAATTGGAGTAGAGTTTAAAACTTAATGAAGCTTTAATGGTGGATTGGGGTTGGAGAGGGATTTCAGCTGGTTAGAGGTAAGGGAAGATAGCATTTTTTTTTTGTTAATTTTCTGCCCATTTATCTCTTTTAATGGGATTTATAAACATGTGTCACAATGTGATTGGGTGGAAGTGTTTTAATGACATCATAGTGATGTCAAAATTCTAGTTTAATTCATTTTCTTTCCTTTTCTTTTCTACTCATTTTTAATTAAATTTTTAGCAATATTTATTCATATTTTATGTCATAATAATTATTTATTTAATTGGACAAGTTGGCCAAAAATCATCTCTAAAGACGAAATGACTAAAATACCCTTCATTTTGCTTAACATACTAAAATTGTCTGTACCGATCTAAAGATTTTTCTAAGTATTTTTTTGGTATTCTAATGCCATCAAAACCTCAATAACTCTTCTCTGGAGTCCCAAAAATTATTTCACGGAATTTCCCTTAGGTTTAGGGTTACTAGCTGTGAAGACAGCAACTTCCCGTTAGGATCACCCATCACCGGGGCACTGGCTCATTTAACTTTATTGTATTTTATTTCTAAAATTTTTTCTTAATTTTTCTTACACTTATTTGAATTTTTTTATGGCTTCTCACTCTAGTCTAATTATAGTTCCAGGCATTCTGGCTGTCCGAACAGACATTGGTCATCGGAATAGTAGAACGTACGGACTATCTAAAGTGAGGGTGTTACAGGAGGAACCAAACCCCATTTTACAAGGATCCCCAGCCAAAGTCCCTCCCTACACGCTACCCCCTGCAGACCCCGTGCTTGCCTTTCTACAGAGGATGGAGGCCACCATTGATGCTCGGATGCAGGCATTGGAGACCACTTTTGAGGACCAGCTACACACAGTAAAAGAAAGTCTCCAAGAGGCCCACAACAAATTGGACATGATATTAGAGCACCATGATACGGATGGCCCTTCCTCACCCTCTGAGACCTTTTAATCATAGGACCATAGATTAGGCTATTTTTGTATATTGTACTGACTTAGGTCTTAATTTTGGCATCTAGGTCCATGACTATTAATTTTTATTCTGCTTACTTTTGCTCTCTTTACTAATAAATATCATGATCTTTTCAGAATATTTTGCTTATTCTGTTTTCCATTAAGGATAATGCCAATTCTGAGTTTGGGGGTGCATTATACATTTATACATTCGCACATTACATTTCATTATATTGCTTAATTATATCCATATTATACTTGTATATCAAAAATCTAGAAAATTTTCGTAAATTTTAAAAATTCTAGACTTTTTCAAAAGGCTTTTAACTTAGATTTATAATCAAAATTTTGATAAGCTAATGATTGAACTCCCTGGGATTGAAAAATGAATGTATCCGGATAGGCAAAAAGGCTTCAATATATTGTTTGTGAAAGGCTAATTCACCTAACTGGAGTTAAACTAGTTAAACCACTTCATGGCTATTAATTTGTTATATTGAACTTGCAAAATTAAGAGAAGATTTTTGAAATACAAGCAAACTTAAAAATGCCTCACCAGCTCTAGAACATGTCTCTTGGACCTATCAAGACGAAATTCTAGCATATGCTTGATGAAGAGATGATTAAGGCATTCTTTACACTTAGCCTCATTAAGTCTTAGCCACCCTTAATTAAAATATATATTCCTTGCAACCAACTTGAAGCCTATATCTATCCCTTAGAATTCTTTGTTTACCCATAATTATTGACCTAGCCCCTAGCCTAAACACTTATGTTACCTTTTTGAGGAAACCTAATGCATAGAGGATAGGTATACAAAGTACAAAATAAAACATGAGGAAAGGGTGAAAAACTCAAGAAAAGTGCAAGTATGCAATTAAAATCAAATAAAAATTTGCCTTTCCAACCCAGCAAAAGCAATGAGTTTGGGGGAGAGGACAAAAGGGACATAAAAAAAAGGGGGGGATAAGAAGAAAAGTCTCAAGATAAGAATCATAGAAACATGCTTGGCACTATAAAAACCAAAGAACCCCTCTTCTCTGTATAAAACCAGTAGTATAAACTTGGTATACTTAGTACTTTGTGCATAGAGGCTATCCTCATATTTGCACTCCTTAAAACCCTTCATTGGTAACCAAATTATTATCCTTTTTAGCCCCATCACAACCCTTTTTAAAAACTCTTTGATCTTTTAAAAAGTGTATGCTACATTAGTGGAGATAAAAAATTAAGACTTGGCTATGGAGTTGGAATTAAATCAAACACATCACAATCATATTCAGTAGAGGCAACTTAAGGGAGTAAGTATTTCTTGAATCTATCCTGATGAAACAAGTTACTGTGACTTATTAATAGTCTTGCATAGGGGAATAATTAGTCAATGCTCCATGAAGGAGATGAGGCTCTAAACAGGCAGCTGTTGAGGTCTGTATGCCTTGAAGGAGGAGAATTGGTATGAAAGGTGAAAGGAGTTCAATTGTATGCAAGTTGAAATTTTGGTTATGTCTCTAAGTTTCCCCTAAAAAGTGTTTCAAAAAGAGTTTTAATTTGCTTAAAGATAAGCAAAAGTTTGAGTTTGGGGATATTTGATACACTTATATTATTTAGATATTTTTAAACACAATTGTACAATATTTCATAGCATTTAGATAGATAATTGTATGCATATTTGATTATTTCATTAGTTTTTGTAAATTTCATTGATGCACTCTAAAATCTATGTTTCCTACATAGTTTTAGGTGTTTTGAAGGAAATTCAAGGCATAGGAGCAAAGGAGGGAGCTTGGAAAAACTTAAGGAGCAAGGCAAGCTACTGATGCATCTTACATAGGTCGTGTAAACTCAGACTCAGACCCGTGTAACCTTCTACCTGGTGAAACTTGAAGAAGTGTAGAAAAGCCATAGTACATGGGTTGTGTAACTTGGTCCATGTAATCTTCAGAGACCCGTGTAACTTTCTAGCACCAAGGCTTGAAGAAGCAAGCAGAGCATTCACAAGTACACGAGCCATGTAAGTTGACCCATGTAAAGCCTCCAAGACCCTTGTAACTTACTGTCCTCCATCCAAAGAGAAGCCATTAGCTCTAATAACTTACACGCCCCAGATCGTGTAATGACATACGGGCCGTGTACTATATTCCAGTAACTTTCTAAATTCGATTCCAGCTCCTATTTTGGCACACCAACTAGACTTCTAATGCCTTTGGGACTCTAAAGCTTAACCCTAGGATGCCTAATATAAATAAGAGCTAGTAGAAAACACAAAGAGAGAGAGCTTTTTGGAGAGACATAGACACACAAAAGGGAAGAGTTTTAAAAGAAGCCTTCCTAAGGAACCCTAGCCATCTTGAAGAAGGATCATATCAGTGCTAAGGACAGACTTCTTAACCAAAGTTTCACAAGTTCACAACTGCAGAATCCTCCTTCGGTCTTCAAATTGGTTTTATGTGCTTATACTTTTATTATATTGTGTTTGTTAAACTCACTATGAGCGAGTAACTCTTTAAATTCTACAGTTAAGAAAGTAGCACTCTTGACTTTTGTTATGGATATATATTGAGTTTTATTCAATGGAATTGAGTTTTGTTCTTTGATTCAATCTCTTGTGCTCTTATTGCATGCTATGTGTTGGTATCCACCTAGTCATGATCTAAGCTACTAATTGATGAAATGAGAGGTGAATATTAGTATTAGAAAATCAAGATTTTAAACCTAGAAAATCTGACCTAGAGATAGGCTAATAACCTTTATGGAGTTCCAAAATTAATTATAGATCTCAAAGGGTTTTAATTGGGACTAATCACCAACGAATGTAGGGTTTAGCACTAATTGAAATACACCTTAGATGTCTTGAGAGAGGATCTAAGATATCTTAGGATTAATTTTCATCGAAAAGGCAAACACTCAATCCATCGACAAAACAGGATCAAAACTATAACAAAGTTAAGGTGTGAAATCTGAAACTCTAGAATTGTTTATAAAATTAGAATTCTCCTTAAGCTTCCAAATTCACTTTCTTTGATTCTCAATAGTCACTCTGCTTTAGTTTAGAATCTATCCTCACACAACTTTAGATAGTTTAAACAGTTAAGATTATTGTGTAGCTTAGTACTTATGCCTTTAACTCCTCGTGGAAATGATAATCTACTCATCACTAAATTACTTGTTAGCAATTCGTGCACTTGCGGTGGTTATAAAACCAGTAAACAGGCCACTCTACCCATAGTTATCATCTTTGCCATCACTTCGTGGATCATCACCAATCATCTTCTTCATGGAGTATCATCAGCAATCATTTCTTGGTATGATTTCACACCATTTAGTTGATATTCATCACATCTACGGTACTTCTTCTTCTCCATTTCCAATTTCAAGTTTTCTTTTGAATCAATCTTAGCTATGGTAGCCGTTTCTTGATAATGTGGATATTGGTATTGTCTGTGTGTTGTTGATTTTCATGAAATTTGAATAATTTGAGATGAAGTTAGAAAAAAACTATAGGTATTATGAATTTCATTTCTTCAGAGATGAAATTGGTACCTTTGTGCTATATTGACTTTCTTTATGCACTTGAGGCATATTGGATAACTTAGTTGCATTATGCTTATCATCAAATTCTATACTATCAAAATGTCATCTACTGCACTTGGTACTACACCTGGTACTCACCTGTTATTGCACCTACCATTGCACTTGGCACTACACCTGCTATAACACTTGGCACAGCACCTGGTACCACATTTGGTATAGCACCTGGCATCTCACCTGCCATAGGTACTGGTGTGGCATCTCCTCTGGTGGTATCTCCCTTGAGTTCCTTTATTTTGGGACTTAGTGCTTATTTTACTCTAAGGGTTTTCTCACCTCCCAGCTTCTTAGCATCTAGTATCAACCCTTTCTCTATAGTAGCTAGAGGTAAGAAATTCTTACTATCTTTGTGTTTCCCTGCAGATTATGTTTGTTGCTTTTCTCTTAAAGATTTGCCTTTAGTTTAGTAGGCTAATTTTTTGTTCCTTCCCAATATAGGGGAAACTCTATCAAAATTTTTTTTGACTAGGAGCTGTCATTGTTTCTGCAAGTGCTACCTTAGGATTTTCTTCATTTAGTAGCTCTTCAGGTGTTGGATCCTCTTCAGTAGGTTCATCAATGATTGTAAGTGTTCTTACCTTATTTGTAATTTCCTCGGCCACTTCTCCTAGTGTTTCTTTAACTTTTCCCTTACTTTGTTTCTATAAAACCTAAGCATGGCTAATGCTAGCTTTGGTCTACTACAACCTCTACTAACTTTCCAGGTCCTCCTTTTCCTCTTGGCAAAGTAGATGAGTTACTAGACTGGAAGACCCTAAAGGCTATTGTGAAATCAGGGAAAATCAAGTCTTGGCCAAGATACACACCTGGGTAGGCTGAGTGGATTGGTAAACTTTCTCCTATATACTCATGCCTTTGGCAAAGGGCTGGTATTGAGAAGTTCATCTACTTGACTCACTTTGCTTCTCCATTCTGCCTTGGACTCATCTCAGTTTCTCTTCAGTTTTGGTCCTACACCTGCAACTCCTTCATTTTACCTATGGGACCCATGTCTATCACCCACAAGGACATCTATATGTTAGCCAGTTTACTAGTGACTGTTGATGATGCACCTAGTTTGATTACAAAACCTAAACCAAAATATTAACACAAGGGAAAGTTCACTTCTTACACTACTTTGATCTCTGCCAGGAGAGGTATCACCACTACTGACCATGCTATCTTTATTTGGTGCCTTCTATCTAAGTACCAGTTATGTGCTGCATCTAGCCAGCCTTCTGTTGAGCTCCTTCCTTTAGCTCATTTTATAGCCATAAAAGGTAAGTGTGCTTTTAAGAGTATGCTTCTTGGTTCCATTTATCAGGTACTAGCCCAAATGACTATTAATGCTCCCCTGAGTAAGGTGAATGGGGGTTTTTGGGTGGTTCAGTTATGGCTTTTATCCTATTTCCCCCTAGCTATCGAATTCTCCTCCAACTCCTTTGATTAAGGTCTTTAGGGTCTCAATCGTGTCCTTTGTCCGTGATTAGAGTCCTTTGTCTGTGATTAGAGTACTAATTAGGTGTTGTAGTTTTTTCTTAGCCTATCTCTTAGAGGCTATGATAACTTTACATAGTTTAACTCTTCAGAGGATCTTACTCTACTACAGCTACCTTAGTGGTAGAATAGGAGTGATGCGGCATTTAGTGAGGCTAATATTCGCACCTGGGCCTCTTTTACTACTATAAGACCTTTACACACTGGCGCTACTTTGGTACTATGTTAGGAGTGACTCAACCAGGGCTGTAAGTTTTCATGCCTTAACTCTGGTCTCGGTAGTTTGGTTTGATTCAGTGCATCCTATCCCTAGCACCTACTTATAACCTGATTAATGAGACTAAAGCTTCTTTTCCTTGGGAATGGATCATTCTCCACTCTTACAGTGATTTTAGGCTCTATGACATGACTCAGTTGTGTTTGGCACCTTCCCCTACTTCTATTGCTCTCACCTTTCATAGTTGGCAAACCTGCAAGTTCCAAGAGTCTATAAGAGCTTAGATTCCACCAAGTAACTCTTTTACTTTATTTCTGTTTCTTTTATATGTATTCACTTCTGACTTAGTGTCTTTTATAGGTGCTTCACTTGTTTCTCGATTCGTCCAGAAATAAAAGGTGGCCCGCTCATAACTTCTCCTTCTGCTAAGAAAGTAAAGTCCATCACACCAAGGTTCAGGCCTATGGTTCAGGGTAATGCACCTTTTATTAATAGACCAAAGAAATATCCTCCTATATCTATTGTTCCCAGGTGCTCAAGCCATATGAATCTAGGGCCTAAAGGTCCTAAGACCTTTGCCTTAAGTCCTTTTGTGATTCCCACTGCCCCAAACTTGACTGCGCTGATTCCTTTGAGGGTACTTTCACAACTGATATCTCTTTTTCTCAGGAAACCATTTCCAATGATAGTAGAAGGACTACTACACCTGCCCTTGATTAGAGAGATGACAATGAGGTAGTAGAGGAAGAGGAGGCTAATTCTCCAAATGATGTGCAGTTTACTTCTCCTCCTAAGGTTTGTGCCTTCACCCTTTGTGCATTACTATTTTGTCTCACTGTACTAACTTCCCTTTTGCATGCAGGTACCAGATCCTCAGGTCATAATGACTACTGTTGACCCTACCACTACTTTTAGCACAACACCAGTTGATGAGCCTGATGCTGCTATTGCACCTGCTGCTCCTGCATCTCCACTTATTAATTTTTAGACTGTAGCTAATCCCCTGTCATCCCTGGATCTTTCATTCTTCACTGATCTTGACATTGACTTTACCACTTCTCCTCTCAAACCTTCTGTATTAGTTGTTAATGCAGCCAAGGAGAGACTGAGGCTTTTGCTTACTTTAAAGATTAGTGACATTTCTAAAGACCGTCAGGGCATGATATTATCTTCTTTTTCTACTTTAGCAGTTTCTGAGCCATTTGGGCAGTTTAGTGACTTTTGAGACTAATTGTCTGATTTGTTCCCTAAGCACTTAGATAAAATGAAGACAATTGAATCTCTAACTAAGGAGATTCAAGAGTTTACATCTCAGAAGACTAGTCTTCACTTATTGGTGGATCAGGTCAACTCTCAGGTGAGCTTGGCTTAAAAAAAGAAAGAGGAGATCACTACATTAGATTAGCGGTTACTTGAGTTAGAGGTTGAGATTGTATAGGTAAAGGCCCAGAGGGCCTTACTATTGGATCAGCTTGCAGAGATACAGGTTGACTACCCCCAGAGCATTAGGAAGATAGATGCTGAGGGCATGCCTCTGAAGGCAACACTTCCTCAAATGTAGCTTCAGATTCAGAGTCATCATAGGTGCCTCGACTTCCTTTCTTCTAGTTGCAGCTGCTAGTCATCTATTCGAGCAACTCTCTTATCCCTATTTTAGATTTGATTTAAGATTTATAATTTTATGGGATGTAGTACAATATATTTCATGATAGTTGTTTGATAGCTTTTGATGAACATTTAGCCATGGATTGGCTCTTTTATTTGTACCAGTGGTTGACAGGCCTACTTTTACATAGCTGTTTTAACTTTACATGTGTGAATACATTGAAAATATTATCTTATGCTTGCTTTATCTATTCTAGTAATTGCAGGAATCTTCAAAGAAGCCATAGGGTCAACTAGGTGGGGTCATAGGTTCGGCCTTAGCTTTCATCCTCTGGCTGCTCCTGCATTTCCGGCATAAAGGGAAAGAAAAGGCTTACTATTAATTGCTTTTTTGTGTGGCTTCCCTGTAAGGCTAGCCAACCAAATGCATTTCCTCTAACTACCTAATGTAATTAAAAGGGTCCTTCCCAAGTCGAAGAACATTTGCCAAATTTTCTGTCCTTCGCACCTACTGGTAACACAGTTTTCTAGACCAAGTCACCTTCCTGAAAGTTCTATCTTTGAATCCTTTTATTGTAATTCTGTTGGACTTTTTTCTTTTACGCGACCATATGGTTAAAGGCCTGCATGCAACCTTTAGCTAATTCTTCTAACTCCATAACCATTAACTCTGTATATTCTCTTAGACTCAAGTTATTTTATCTTGCCACCCAAAGTGAGAGAACTACTACCTCCATGGGAAGGACAGCATTATGCCCGTAGGTTAGGGCAAAAAGGCATTTTATTGCATCTCTCCTAGAGGTTTTGTATTGATATATGCATTTTATATAGTCATTTAGGTTAAATTTCATAGTCATTTTATTGATTTGTTAGTTATTTTTAATTAATTTTATTATTCATTTAGTTAATTTTTCATAATTGCTAATTTCTAGACTAATTTGTAATTTTTGCTTTTGTTTTGTAGATAAAATAGTATTTTTGAGGGACTAAAAAGTAATTGTGCAAGTAAAGAGTGATTTCCAGATCCAAAAGTGCTAAAATAAAACTTGGAAATTGAAGAATGTGAAGTTACCAAAATCTGCACAACTTATTGTACAGGCTATACAATTTTTGCACAGGAATCAGAAGAAATTGTGAACCTTCCGAAAGGTGCACAACAAGCTGCACAGTTTATACAGGCCCCCTATGTAACACCCTCACTTTAGCTAGTCCGTGCATTCGACTGTTCTGGTAACCAATGACTGTCCGGACAGCTAGAATGACTGGAACTATATTTAGACTAGAGTAAGGAGTCATAAATAACTCAAATAATGGTAAGAAAAATTTAGACAAAAATTTTAGAAATAAAATACAACCACGTTAAATAAGCCGGTACCCTAGCGATGGGTAACCCAATGGGAAGTTACTGTTTTCATAGCTAGAAGCCCTAAACCCAGGGGAAAATTTATGAAATAATTTTTGGGACTCCAAAAAAGAGTCATTGAGGTTTCTATGGCATTACAATGCTAAGAAAAGGCTTAGAAAAATTTTTTGATCGATACAGACGATTTTGGCTCAATAAGCCAAACGGAGGGCATTTTGGTCATTTCGTCCTCAGAGATGATTTTTGGCCAACTTGTCCAGTTAAATAAATAATTTACATGACATAAAATATGAATAAATATTGCTAAAACTTGAATTGAAAATGGGTAGTAAAGAAAAGAAAAGAAAATGAAAGAAAATTGGATATATGACATCACATGATGTCATTAGTGAGCTCTCCACTAATCACCATTTAATAACACAATTAAAAGTCCTTAAAAAGGGGAAAATGGGTTAAAAATAAAACAATTTTCTAGTCTCTTCTCTCCCAAAATCGGCAGCCCTCTCCTTCTCTCTCTCAACCTCCATTAAAGCTCCCTTGTGAGCTTGATTTCACCCACCATTTCACCATAAAACCCTATCATCCCTTCACAAAAATTTATCCTTACCATTAGCACAATATTTGAGCAGCAATTTGAAGAGGAAAAAGTGAAGTTATACCTTGGAAAAATTCTGCACTCAAGAGGTTAGTGCCATATCTCTCTCTCCCTCTTATTGTTTCATGCTAAGACATCAAATTCAACTAAGAATTTTGGAAAAAGAAAGCAAAATATGCATGTTATAGCCACACTAAATTTTGGCAGCCCTAAGGTACTATAGGGTTTCCATGATTCAAGTGAATTATAATTATGTATTGATGTCATTGAACATGGTTTTGATGATTAGAACACTTGAATGTTTGTTGTTTGAGCAAATTGAAATTGTGGACTTAGGGTTTGGGGAAAACCTAGGATTTGCTCATGTTTTGGTAAATGGAAGTTCTAATGGTCAAATTAGTGACCATTTGGCTGTGTATGATGAGGAAATGAAGTGAATTATGGCTTTGGAATTGAGATTGGGTGTGCTGCCTTGAGTGACCTGCAGGGCTAGATGTGAGTCCAGCAAGTTTGGGCAGTTATAACTTGATTTATGTAGGTTCAATTGGTGTAAGACCAATAGGATATGAAATTAGACACATAATGGCACAACTTTGATGAAGGAACCCTGTCTAGAAAATAAACTTAGGATGCCCTAAAAATTGACCAAATCCCGGTAACACACATTCTGCTTGGGCAAAATGACCAAATGAACAATGTTCATTCATTTGGTCATAACTCACTGTAGAAATGTCCAATTGACCTAAAATTTATATCAATGGAAAGCTTAGACAATTTAGAACAACTTTTATGAAGAACACAAACTTAAATTTTGAACCTAACCAATTGAAATTTCTAGCCCAAATTAGGATACTAAATCTGGCAGAACCAAATTCTGTCCAGAATTTCTAGACAAGACCAATCCAGCCAGTTATGGTGTTTAGGCCATAATTTGAGCTACAAAACTCCAAATGAAGTGATTCAAAAAGAGAATTAAAGAAGACAGATAAAGGAACAGCTTTGATGAGGAGAACTTTGTCAAATTTCCACTGTAACAATAACCAATGGAATAGTAAACTTAAGGTATGAAATCTGAAAATTTTGAATAACATAAAATAAGCTTTGAAATGGTATTGAAAATCAATGCCAATAAAAATAAAATGCAAAATGTAGTATCTTGGTGAACTTAGGTTCAACAAATCTATTATGTATTAAAAAGTCAACTTCTGTGTAGAAATAGTTAAGTAAATAGTAATCTCAATGAAATGAATGCAAAGGACCAAAACTAAAATTGCTACTGATACCTCACTTAAATGATTTAAGGTTTTTTTAAATCATGTGATTAGTTTGATGGGATTTGTCGGCTCATCACAAATAGAACTTAGGAGAAATAGTTGATATAATTTGAAATGTGAATTGTAAATTACTATAATGAAATATTAAAGGTATAAATGATGTGTAAATAATATTTGGAGACTTTCTCTTTTTATTCAATAAAAATAAAAATTTGCTTGAACCTAAGTACATGTGAATTGATGTGATAGATTAGAGATGAAATTGTAAATGAACTATACAAATGAAATTTATGAACATATGCATTACATAAAAATGAATTTGGACATTGTATTCCTACTAGGAAATAAAATAAAACCTATTGACACTTAATAGTACATGAGTGAAATTAAGAGTAATCATAAATACTTAGTAAGCAAAAACATTTCTTGAATTTCAAATGATAAATTATATAAATAGTGTAATAAATAAATGAACCATATTAATGTATAAATGAGACATGAGTTCTCATTATTATAGAAGGGAAAAATATTTTGAGTACAATGGTACATAAGAACCATTATTTTGAATTGTGATAATTATGGATAACATAATGAATATATAAATTACGATGAATGCATAAATTATGTAAATATTAGACTTAGAGATTTATGTTTCTATTATGATAAAGATTAAAACACTAGAAATTATAATTAGAACCTATAATGAAATAATGAAACTTATGAACACTTAATTGTACTATGTGCCCATGTATCGCCTAGACATGTGTGTCAGATTGGATAGATTAGCATGCCAATAAGGTATTATTTTAGCAGTACTACGAAAAGCTTTATGCCTGTATTCATGGCTTTATGCCTGCACTCATAGCTTTATGCCTGCACTGTAACACCCCGAACCTCTGAGTTATGAATAGTACCATTTTTTGTCCGTGACTAGTACTATTCAAAGACACCTTGAGGACCAAAAATAAATAGAAAATTAATTGAGATAGTCACAATAAAAATTTAAGTGACCCAAAAATATAAGGATTCACCGGGTATATTATAAAAGATGGATTATGACTCAATAAGGAGCATTTTGGTCAATTCACTTTAAGAGTTGATTTTTTTGACCAAAAGGTCAATTTAATTAAATAAAAATAAATTATTGAATTATGAAGAAATATTGAGGAAAATTTAGTGTAAATATAAAAAGAAAAGAAAGGAAATAAAATTGTAAGTTTTATGACTTTTTTTACACAATTAAAATTTTTAATTGAAATAAACTAATTTTGGGAATAAATATATATAAAAGATAAGAAAAATTAAAAAGTCATTTCTTCCCTTTCTTTCCCATTTATTTACAACCCACTCTCTCTCCTTCTCTTTTTCTTTCTTTCTTCTTCTTCCTTCTTTCTCCATTGACACCCAATCTCAAAACTCAATTCCTTGCTTTTCCTGTATGGGTTTTGCATCTAGTTGATAGAAAATATCAAATTAAACATTGATTGAGAGATTAAAAGCAAGGGGAGACAAGAGATTTGGAAGAAATTAAAGATCTAGGAAGGTCACAATTGAGGTAAGTTTCTTTTCATGTTAGATTAGTTGTATAAGCTTTGAATGAAGTTAACTTATGATGAAATTTCATGAGAAATTGAAAAGAAACATGCATGGAACCTAAACTAGGGTTTTGGCCAAATTGGAGAAAAATTAGGTTTGATGTATTTTAGTGAAAATGATGATGAAATCAAGCTTAGTTGAAGTAGTATGCATGATTAAAGTAAAGAAATTGTATGAAATGTGTATAAATTTAATTATGGGAGATTAGGGTTCATGAGAAAATTGGGTTTTGGTGCTAGAGAATGAAATTGGTGTGTGTAGTGTTAAATTATGATCATTTGAGGTTTATTTAGTTAGAATTGACATTGGGTTAATGAATGGAAGTAATGAAATAGTAGGATTAGGGAAAATTGTAAACTTTGGTGTTTGAAAATTGTGGGTTTTGTGCTAGGAAGTGCCATTGATGTGTCAATGCTAAATTATAGTCATTTTGGGTGAATTAAATGTGAATTGAGGTTGTTTAATGGAAGTAATTGAAGAAATGAAAAATTGAACTTAGGGCAGAATTTTGCACACTGAATTTAGTGTGTTTAGAAGCCCATAACTGAAGCTACACAACTCCAATTGGTATGAAACCAATTGGAAACGAAACTTAAGACATAGGGCTAGAATTTTGTGAAGATACCCTGCCCCGAAAATGATCTTAAGCTATCCGAAATGAGCCTTGAACTTAGAGACAAAATTCTGGAACCTGCAGAATTTGACCATATGAACAGTAAACTTTGCATGGCCATAACTCTCTCTAGAAAACTCCAATTTAGGTGATTCTTGAACCGATGGAAACCTAAGACATATTAGAACATTTCATATGAAGAACATGAGGCCAAATTATGGACTTAACCCAATCAAATTGCTAAGTAAATTTGAATCACCAAACCCATAGAAATCTGGAAATCTACAGATTTACCATATGAATAGTAAATTTTGCATGGCCATAACTCTCTCTAGAAAACTTCAAATTAGGCGATTCTTGAACCGATAGAAACCTAAGACATAGAAGAATATTTCGTATGATGAACATTAGACCAAATTATGGACTTAACTTGATCAAATTGCTGAACGAAGTTGGATCGTTAAATCTGCTAGAACTGAAACTGCAGGGTGAACAGTAACATAAACAGTAATCTGAATTAGGTGATTCAAAAAGAAAAATTAAAGTTAAGACCTAGATGAACAATTTTCATGAAGAATACCTCACTAAATTATCTAGGTAAAAATTAGGTTCAAAGATTGGGGCACCAAGTTGTCCAAAACTAAAACTCTTTAAAATTTGCAAAGCTAATTTGGGATGCATTAAACATTCATGTAATGAGTTCTTGGCAGCAATTGAGATTATTATTGAGGTATTCTATTTGTGTATTTTTAGTAGAAAAAGAAGTTGGAACGGATAAGGAGAAGTAGGTAACAAGGAAGGAGAGTTATTGAAGGTTTGTGCACAACTATCTTACTGTAAGGCTATAAACTTAGTACTTCCAAAGAGGAACGAATTAGCATATAAGATAGTTAATACTAGAAATGTCATTTTAAATCAAATTGATACTTGAATATTTAGAATGCTTGATTTTTTCTTTATTTGTATACATTATTTCTTGTTATATTATTGCACCACTAAGCAGAAATGCTTAGTGCGAAGGATTTGTTTCCTTCACGCAGGTAATGAAGGCAAAACCCATTGGATATTAGACTGGGATTTTAAAGTTCAGATCTGCAAAAGTGTCAGAAGGGCTCAAGGTTGTCACCTCTTTAGCAATGCATGTAGATAGGGCCCATATAAGTAATTTTATGTATTTTGTATATTATATGTAACATCCTCCCGGTAGCAATTCCGCATACCATCTGCTCGTGACCATGGTCGGTCTGATACTAGAACTTCTGAAAAAATATTTAAACTAAAGTGAGGAACCATAATTAACTCAAATATTGATGAGAAAAATTTAGTAAAAATTTTAGAAATAAAATACAAACAAGTTCAACGAGCCGGTGCCCAAGCGATGGGTAACCGGAGGGAAGTTGCGGTTCTCGCAACGAGGAGCCCTAGACCCCGGGGGAAAAATTATAAAATAATTTTTGGGACTCCAGAGAAGGGTCATTGAGGTTCCTATGGCATTAGAATGCCAAGAAAATACCTAGAAAAATTTTTCAATCGGTACAGACAATTTTGACCCGTTAAGCCAAACGGAGGGCATTTTGGTCATTTCGCCTTCCGAGGTGATTTTTGGCCGACTTGCCCAGTTGAGTAAATAATTAATATGACATAAAATATGAAGAAATATTACTAGAAATGAAATTTGAAATGAGTAGTGAAAGAAAAGAAAAGAAAATGCAAAATAATGCAAAAAAATGACATCATTTAAAAATTTTGACCAATCATAATTAAGCACCCATTTGACTAACAAATTAAAGAGATAAATGAAGACTAAAGAGGACCAAAAACCAGCAGCCAAAAACGTAGAGAGAGGAAGGAGAGGGTTTCCACCATAGCCACCTCCATGAAAGCTCTTTCAAGCTTTAAATTCCATGCTTCCTCACCCTAAAACCCATAAGTCCCTTCATCAAAAATTAATCCCACACCTTAAACAAGCTCTTGGCAGCCAAGAAGAAGAAGGAAAGTGAAGTTCTCTCAAGCTTGGATTGGCATACAACAAGGTTAGTGCTTTATATACTTAAAACTCTTTCATTTCATAAATAGCAACTTGAATTTAGTGAGAAAATGTAAATTAAATGAACAAAAATTCTTGTGAAGGTGTACATGAATTTCGGCTGCCCTAATTATGGAATAGGAGGGAGTGTTTTTATGAGCTTGAAGTGAATTAGAGTTATGTTGGAAGTTTGTAAATACAAGAACAATGATTAAAAAGCTAACTAAGACATATTGTATAAAAACATGAATTTGAGTTAGGGTTTTGTGAGAAAAATGTAACTTGGTTTAGGAAATTATAAGAGAGCATTTTAATGGTCAATTAGTGACCATTTTAGGTAATTTGACCAACAAATGGACTGAAGAATAACGTTGCAAAGAGGGGTTGCAGGCTGCCCTATGGACAGCAGCATAGGGACTGGAAATTCAGTCCCTTTGCACTGCCATAACTTGGGCTGTGTTAGTCCAATTGATGTTTGGCCAATTGGACATGAAACTAGGCTTATAATGGCACATTTTTGCTGAAGAAACCATGCCCAAAAGACCAAAGCAAGGGGACCAAAACTTGGCCCCAATCCGGATACCCTGTAAACAGCCCCTGCAGAATGACCAAATGAATAGTAACTGTTCATTTGGCCATAACTCACTGTAGATTTGGTCAATTGACCTGAAACTTTTACAGCAAAAAGTTAAGACATATACAAACAACTTTCATGAAGAAACCTACCCCAAATTATGACCATAACCTAATCAAATCATTGAGAAAAGTGAAGTTTACTGTACTGAGATTTCCAGAATTTTCATTTGAGCAGCAATGTTTGGAGGACTATAACTCTCTCTAGAAAACTCGGATTTAGGCGATTCTTGAACCGATGGAAACCTAAGGTATGGTAGAACATTTCATAAGAAGAAAGTTAGACCAAATTATGAACTTAACTTGATCAAATTACTGACCAAAATTGGACCAAAAATCTGCCAGACCCAAAATCTCAGCATGAACAGTGCACGTGAACAGTAAACTTATTTTGGCCATAACATGAGCTAAAAAACTCCAAATGGAGTGATTCAAAAAAATAAATTCAACTAGACAAAATAAGAAACATTTTCTATGAAGGAAGTTTTGTCAAATTCCAATAGTAAATCGACCAATGAAATAGTGCAACTTCGGAGCACCAAAACCAAAAATTGGCAATTTTGCCAAAATGACCTAAGCTTTGAGAAAGTGACCAAAACCAACAAGTTTTAAATGAAAAATGTAGTATGTTTGAAGTGCCAAAGTCAATGTACATACTTTCTATGCAAAAGTCAACATTTTAGTTGACTAATGAAGTGAATAGTGACATGAAAACTTGAAATAAGCTTGGAAATGGATTTGGTAATTGATTCCAACAAGTTTTAAATGCAAAATGTGGTACATCGGGAGTGTTAAAACCAATGTACCTATTGTCTACGCAAAAGTCAACATTTTTGTTGACCAATGAGGTGAATAGTGACACCAAAACTTGAAATTCAAAATTTGAAATTAGAAATGCATCTAGGGGACTTTAAATTGCAATTGACAATTAATACTAGTAAATGTAAAACTCAAAATGTGGGATCTTGGTGTAATTAGAATTAATATATCCATTAAGTATAAAAAGGTCAACATTTTGGTTGACTAGTATGGTGAATAGTAATCAAAATGATTAGTGAATTAAGATGAAGACCTATAACCAATTCTAAGCTTAAATGCTTAGAATTGTATGACAAATATGGACTATGCATCCTAGTCAAAATTGTTAAAAAGAAATTAGGCCATAAATTTGAAATCCATGAAATATTCATGGATTACTTGAAACATGAAAAATAAGTCACCTAATTGATGTGAATAGATAGTTAGGGCATATATGCCCATCACAAATGGAATTCATAAAATATTAGTAACTCAACTTGAAATATAAAATTTGTAATTACATAAGTAGACTCTTGAATGTATAAATGAGAAAGGAAAAATGTTTTGAATACAATGGTACATGTGAACCATTGTTTAGAATTGGGATCAATATGAATAACATAATGAATGGATAAATAAATCATATAAATGTATGAATGAGACATTAGTTCTCATTATTGTAAAGAGGAGAAGTATTTTGAGTACAATGGTATAAAAGGATAATTGATGTGAATTGTGATCATATAAATGATCAAATGAATGTATGAATTATTATTGAAATTTATCATGAAATAATGAAGTCATAAAGCACAATATATTAATATTTAAAGTATCAAATGCCCTAGTATACCTAACAAGATTGGTTTGGATAGTTTGGCATGCCAATAGGGTATTGTTTTAGCAGTACTGCGAAAGGAAAGGCTTTATGCCTGTATTCATGGCTTTATGCCCGTATCCATGGCTTTTATGCCCGTATTCATGGCTTTTATGCCGATTATGTGATATCATGGCTCTTTAGCCATACTGACTGCATACGTGGTTGACGTTCTGCGTCCCATGGTATGACGGCCCGAGGCACCGCGGCGTCTAGTGCCAACGACCCATTATCCAGTCCAGTCGTCTAGTATAGGTTACTTGGGCAGTCAATTAAAGTATTATTCAATTCAGGTAGCTAAGTTAAGTTAAGTATAATGAAAATCCAGTACAATTAAATTAAGTATTGAATGAATAAGCAAAAGAGATTAGCAAAAGAAACATAACAAAAATATAAATTGCAGAACCGTACAGACTTGAAATACAATACAGATAGAATAAATTATATACCTGCTAGTATTACTGAAAAGTTATAAACTAAGCACTTCCAAAGAGGAACAAACTAGTATATAAGATCGTTGATACTAGAAATACCATACCAAATTAAATTGATTCTTGAGTATCTGAATTATCATTTATTTCTTTCTTTGCTTGTATATATTATTTCTGGTTATATTATTGCACCACTAAGCAGAAATGCTTAGCGCGATGGAATTGCTTCCTCGCAGTAATCAAGGTAAAACCAGAGATGTCGATCGAGGTTTTTGGAGTCCAGATCTGCGTATGTCGAAGAGTTCAAGATTGTCACCTCCTCAAAGAATGCATGTAGATAGGGCTCATTTTATACATGTTATGTATATTGTTCATTCCTAGCACATTGTAAATTATTTGTATATCTTGTACAAAATAAACTCATGTAATTAACCTATGAATTATGGAAGCTATTCAAAGTAAGTATTTTAGTATGTGAATTGAATTTGAGTTATAATGAGATTATACTTGTGAATATTGAGATATTGAAAATCTAATGAGATTTCTGAGAAATCTGGATACTGTATTGAGATACATTATGTTTGAAAATTTTTGAGACTATTAAGTTTGAGAAATTGAGTATATATTGAAATTGTCTTTGGCAGGTTCAGAAGAACTGTTAGTCCAAATTACAGCCGACACTTTGTCGGATTATTGTTAAAATTTTTGAAATTTCCAATTTAGTTAGATTTTGATAAAAGTAAAAATAGCCTAAATCTTCAATAAAGTTTTTGAATAAATAAATCAAGGACTGTAATGAAATCAGATAAAATAGAGTGCTTCGGCACACTGAGTGGCATAACTTGCTCGGCTACACTGTAGTCGGGTAAGGGGTGTCACATTTAGTGATATCAGAGCGCGGTTTAGGCGTTTCTGGACCTAGATAGATTGCATATCATGCATTGCATTCATAAGAGTCGAGGTGGCACTATTGCAGATCTGTATTTCCTGTTTATTTTAGGTTAAGGTATGGAATAAGAGAGTGAAGAGACAGTGAGATAGCGAATGGAGATGAGAAAGAGACTGTATTTAAGATGAAAAAGGATAAGTACATAACTGTTTGAGGATAGGATTGAGACTAAGGAGAAAGTGAAGTAGGATAACACGGAAAGGTGAAGAAATAAAGAGGTAGTAGCTTCTTGGCTATTTACATTGGATAAATTTCGAGGACGAAATTTAAATTAGAGGGGAAGAGTTGTAACATCCTCCCGGTAGCAATTCCGCATACCATCGCTCGTGACCATGGTCATCCCATACCTAGAACTTTTGAAAAAATATTTAAACTAAAGTGAGGAACCATAATTAACTCAAATATTGATGAGAAAAATTTAGTAAAAATTTTAGAAATAAAATACAAACAAGTTCAACGAGCCGGTGCCCAAGCGATGTGTAACCGGAGGGAAGTTGCGGTTCTCGCAACGAGGAGCCCTAGACCCGGGGGAAAAATTATAAAATAATTTTTGGGACTCCAGAGAAGGGTCATTGAGGTTCCTATGGCATTAGAATGCCAAGAAAATACCTAGAAAAATTTTTCAATCGGTACAGATAATTTTGACCCGTTAAGCCAAACGGAGGGCATTTTGGTCATTTCGCCTTCCGAGGTGATTTTTGGCCGACTTGCCCAGTTGAGTAAATAATTAATATGACATAAAATATAAAGAAATATTACTAGAAATGAAATTTGAAATGAGTAGTGAAAGAAAAGAAAAGAAAATGCAAAATAATGCAAAAAAATGACATCATTTAAAAATTTTGACCAATCATAATTAAGCACCCATTTGACTAACAAATTAAAGAGATAAATGAAGACTAAAGAGGGCCAAAAACCAGCAGCCAAAAACGTAGAGAGAGGAAGGAGAGGGTTTCCACCATAGCCACCTCCATGAAAGCTCTTTCAAGCTTTAAATTCCATGCTTCCTCACCCTAAAACCCATAAGTCCCTTCATCAAAAATTAATCCCACACCTTAAACAAGCTCTTGGCAGCCAAGAAGAAGAAGGAAAGTGAAGTTCTCTCAAGCTTGGATTGGCATACAACAAGGTTAGTGCTCTATATACTTAAAACTCTTTCATTTCATAAATAGCAACTTGAATTTAGTGAGAAAATGTAAATTAAATGAACAAAAATTCTTGTGAAGGTGTACATGAATTTCGGCTGCCCTAATTATGGAATAGGAGGGAGTGTTTTTATGAGCTTGAAGTGAATTAGAGTTATGTTGGAAGTTTGTAAATACAAGAACAATGATTAAAAAGCTAACTAAGACATATTGTATAAAAACATGAATTTGAGTTAGGGTTTTGTGAGAAAAATGTAACTTGGTTTAGGAAATTATAAGAGAGCATTTTAATGGTCAATTAGTGACCATTTTAGGTAATTTGACCAACAAATGGACTGAAGAATAACGTTGCAAAGAGGGGTTGCAGGCTGCCCTATGGACAGCAGCATAGGGACTGGAAATTCAGTCCCTTTGCACTGCCATAACTTGGGCTGTGTTAGTCCAATTGATGTTTGGCCAATTGGAAATGAAACTAGGCTTATAATGGCACATTTTTGCTGAAGAAACCATGCCCAAAAGACCAAAGCAAGAGGACCAAAACTTTGCCCCAATCCGGATACCCTGCAAACAGCCCCTGCAGAATGACCAAATGAACAGTAACTGTTCATTTGGCCATAACTCACTGTAGATTTGGTCAATTGACCTGAAATATTTACAGCAACAAGTTAAGACATAGACAAACAACTTTCATGAAGAAACCTACCCCAAATTATGACCATAACCTAATCAAATCATTGAGCAAAGTGAAGTTTACTGTACTGAGATTTCCAGAATTTTCATTTGAGCAGCAATGTTTGGAGGACTATAACTCTCTCTAGAAAACTCGGATTTAGGCGATTCTTAAACCGATGGAAACCTAAGGTATGGTAGAACATTTCATAAGAAGAAAGTTAGACCAAATTATGAACTTAACTTGATCAAATTACTGACCAAAATTGGACCAAAAATCGCTGCACTCCAAAATCTCAAAGATGAGCAAAGGCACGTGAACAGTAAACTTATTTTGGCCATAACATGAGCTAAAAAACTCCAAATGGAGTGATTCAAAAAAAGAAATTCAACCAGACAAAATAAGAAACATTTTCTATGAAGGAAGTTTTGTCAAATTCCAACAGTAAATCGACCAATGAAATAGTGCAACTTCGGAGCACCAAAACCGAAAATTGGCAATTTTGCCAAAATGACCTAAGCTTTGAGAAAGTGACCAAAACCAACAAGTTTTAAATGAAAAATGTAGTATGTTTGAATTGCCAAAGTCAATGTACATACTTTCTATGCAAAAGTCAACATTTTAGTTGACTAATGAAGTGAATAGTGACATGAAAACTTGAAATAAGCTTGGAAATGGATTTGGTAATTGATTCCAACAAGTTTTAAATGCAAAATGTGGTACATCAGGAGTGTTAAAACCAATGTACCTATTGTCTATGCAAAAGTCAACATTTTTGTTGACCAATGAGGTGAATAGTGACACCAAAACTTGAAATTCAAAATTTGAAATTAGAAATGCATCTAGGGGACTTTAAATTGCAATTGGCAATTAATACTAGTAAATGTAAAACTCAAAATGTGGGATCTTGGTGTAATTAGAATTAATATATCCATTAAGTATAAAAAGGTCAACATTTTGGTTGACTAGTATGGTGAATAGTAATCAAAATGATTAGTGAATTAAGATGAAGACCTATAACCAATTCTAAGCTTAAATGCTTAGAATTGTATGACAAATATGGACTATGCATCCTAGTCAAAATTGTTAAAAAGAAATTAGGCCATAAATTTGAAATCCATGAAATATTTATGGATTACTTGAAACATGAAAAATAAGTCACCTAATTGATGTGAATAGATAGTTAGGGCATATATGCCAATCACAAATGAAATTCATAAAATATTAGTAACTCAACTTGAAATATAAAATTTGTAATTACATAAGTAGACTCTTGAATGTATAAATGAGAAAGGAAAAATGTTTTGAATACAATGGTACATGTGAACCATTGTTTAGAATTGGGATCAATATGAATAACATAATGAATGGATAAATAAACCATATAAATGTATGAATGAGACATTAGTTCTCATTATTGTAAAGAGGAGAAGTATTTTGAGTACAATGGTATAAAAGGATAATTGATGTGAATTGTGATCATATAAATGATCAAATGAATGTATGAATTATGATTGAAATTTATCATGAAATAATGAAGTCATAAAGCACAATATATTAATATTTTAAAGTATCAAATGCCCTAATATACCTAACAAGATTGGTTTGGATAGTTTGGCATGCCAATAGGGTATTGTTTTAGTAGTACTGCGAAAGGAAATGCTTTATGCCTGTATTCATGGCTTTATGCCCGTATCCATGGCTTTTATGCCCGTATTCATGGCTTTTATGCCGATTATGTGATATCATGGCTCTTTAGCCATACCGATCATACGTGGTTGACGCTCGCGTCCCATGGTATGACGGCCCGAGGCACCGCGGTGTCGGTGCCAACGACCCGTTATCGATCGATCGCCTAGTATAGGTTACTTGGGCATCAATTAAAGTATTATTCAATTCGTAGCTAAGCTAAGTTAAGTATAATGAAAATCCAGACAATTAAATTAAGTATTGAATGATTAAGCATAAGAGATTTGCAAATGAATCATAACAATAATATAAATTGCAGAACTGCATGACTTGAAATACAATACGATAGAATAAATTATATACCGCTAGTATTATCAAAAGTTATAAACTAAGCACTTCCAAAGAGGAACAAACTAGTATATAAGATCGTTGATACTAGAAATACCATACCAAATTAAATTGATTCTTGAGTATCGAATTATCATTTATTTCTTTCTTTACTTGTATATATTATTTCGGTTATATTATTGCACCACTAAGCGAAATGCTTAGCGCGATGGAATTGCTTCCTCGCAGGTGCATCAAGGTAAAACCGTGAGACTGTCGATCGAGGTTTTTGGAGTCCAGATCTGTAGAAGTGTCGAAGAGTTCAAGATTGTCACCTCCTCAAAGAATGCATGTAGATAGGGCTCATTTTATACATGTTATGTATATTGTTCATTCCTAGCACATTGTAAATTATTTGTATATCTTGTACAAAATAAACTCATGTAATTAACCTATGAATTATGGAAGCTATTCAAAGTAAGTATTTTAGTAGGTGAATTGAATTTGAGTTATAATGAGATTATACTTGTGAATATTGAGATATTGAAAATCTAATGAGATTTCGAGAAACTGGATAATCGTATTGAGATACATTATGTTTGAAAATTTTTGAGACTATTAAGTTTGACAAATTCAGAATATATTCAAATTGTCTTTGGCAGTTCTAAGAACTCATAGTCCAAATTACAAATTACACTTTGTCGGATTATTGTTAAAATTTTTGAAATTTCCAATTTAGTTAGATTTTGATAAAAGTAAAAATAGCCTAAATCTTCAATAAAGTTTTTGAATAAATAAATCAAGGACTGTAATGAAATCAGATAAAATAGAGTGCTCCGGCACACTGAGTGGCATAACTTGCTCGGCTACACTGTAGTCGGGTAAGGGGTGTCACATTATAAATATTTTGTATGTTGTAATATAAACTAAGAATTGTAAACTAAGAATTTGTAAGTAATATTTATGTGATATAAATTAATAAATTGATTAGTTCATATGTAATTAATTTGCATATCATGTAAATTGTAAATTTATTCAATTAGTTTGCAAATTATGTAAATTAATGGAAATATGAGAATTTTGATATGTGAATGGAGTATGAAGGAAAGTGGATGGAAAAGAATATGAGAGTTGAAATACATGAGATGATTATGAGATTTTATTTTGAAAATATTCTTGAATTTCAAACAGGTGAATAGTGAAATACGCCAAATGGTAATAGAAACAAGGGAAACTCCACTGGTTTCTCCATAGAAAGATAATTGATATTAAAATATAATGAGAACAAAATTTTTAAAGGAATAAAGTAAGATAAAATAGGGTGCTTCGGCACCAAGTGTGACATGTCTTGCTCTGCTACACTATAGTCGGGTAAGGGGTGTTACACCCTATGCAACTTCACGAAAGAAATCTTGCACCTGCCGAAATCTGCATAACGTGCCGCACAGCTTGTACACTTTCATGCCTTCTCTTATGCAGTTTCACTGAAGGAATTTTCAACTGGCCAAAACTTGCATAACTTGCTACATAACCTATGCAGCTCGATTATGCACTTTCATGGAAGACTTCAAAGCATGCAGAAACTTGCACAGGCAACCTGCATAGCTTGTGCAACCTCACGGGAAGCCTCTAGAAACTGTTAAATTTGCACAAGATCTTACATAACTTGTGCACATCTTCATAAATGAGCTGGAAAAAAGATTCTCCCACGTGAGTTGTTACCTAACACACACCATTTTAGGGTTTTTGTTAGAGAATATAAATAGAGACTTTTTACCTTATTTGGAGAGGGAAGTAAGGAAAAAAAAAGACAGAGAAAGGAAGGAAAAGGAGAGCAGTAGCTAATACTTTCATTTTTAGACTGGAAAATTGGATTCTTCTTCTCTTCTTCACATTTTCTGCACTTCATCTATCGAGTTTCTTCAGTTTTAATTTATTTTCATGATTTATTTCCTCTTTTACTTAGAATCTCTTGCATTAAGCATGGATTATGAGTAGTTTTCTTTGATTCTGGAGTTTGGGATGTAGTATTTGATCTATTTTTTTGGATTTGAACCGGGTTAGTTCCAATTTAATGAAATTTATAAGGTTTAATCCATTTCTTGTGTGCTTATTTATATGCTTAATGAAGGGCCCCATTAAGTTATGTTCATAATCCTTGGTTGAAGGACCAAAAGAAGAAAACTAAGTGATAGATAATAAAAAATTGGACTTAATTAACTTAGATCTAGAAATAGACTAAGGATTAAAAGGATTAATAGATTGAACAAAGAACCTAACCGGTCTTGGTTAATTTCAAACTCCACGAAAGTAGGATTTAATTAATCATGGCACTCTTTGATTCACTCGAAAGAGATTTGAAAGGATTTTAGAATTGGTCTCCTTTAAACCCATAGATTTCATAGATTGAGCTAGCTAAGGAAAATCCCAAATTGACTTGAATATGAACCCTTAACTTCGGAATCATCTTTTATCAATTGTTGCTTGAAATTTTTACTTTTGAGTGCTTAGTTTAATCTCATTTTATCAATTTTCATTATTGATATTCTCAATTTCTTTATTTAGCCAATTATTAAATTAGTCATTGTTTGAATTTGATTTTGCATTTTCATACCTTAAATTTCAAATTCCCAAATTTCTTTTATTTGTTTGATTTAATTACAATTTTAGTATCATTCATTTTACATCAAAAATTCAATTGAAAACACAACTCTTCATGAGAACGATATCTTTTTCTATACTAATTGAATGACCCGTGCACTTGTAATCGTTCACATCAAGTTCTTGGCGCCGTTGCCGATGAGTTGTTTGTTTAAGATTGAATTTTTGGTTGTTTTAGTTATTTTAGATTTTTATTTTTATATTATCTTTTCACTTTGTGTTTGTTTGTTCTTTTTAGGTACTTTTTGATCTTTTAAAAGAAGAGCTAAAAGCACAAGTGGCACATCTCTATTATTCAATCCTGAAATTGAGAAGTTTTGTAGAGCCAACAAGAAAGAGACCAGAAGAAGAAAAGAAGTTTTGAGAGCAGCTGAAATTGAACTAGAAATGGTTGAAGAAAGAGTTAGAATTGGTGTGGTAATGATAGAAATAATCGAAATAATGAAAATGAAGCTCGAGCGGAAGAAGTAGTCAATGCTAATGTGCCTATGGGAAGTATAATAGATCATGCATTCCCTCGTTTTGATGACTTGAGAGAAAGCATTGCAAGACCAAGTATAGATGCAAATAGCTATAAGATGGATTTGAAGGTACTTCAAATGATTTAAAATTCTCAATTTGAAGGTCATCCTTCATAAAATCCATATACCCACCCTAAGAAGTTTGTTATGATCTGTGATATACAAAAGAAACTTGGAGTATCAAATAATGCAGCAAGGTTGACATTATTTCCATTCTTTTTGAAAGATAGGGCATTGGACTGGCTTGATTCTCTATCGCACAATTCAATTACAAATTGAGAGAAGCTTACTGATGCATTTCTTGCATAATATCTTCCACCTGGAAAAACTCTAGAATTAACGAATCAAATGATAGTTTTTAGGCCAAGAGAAAATGAGACTCTTTATGAGTCATGGATGAGATGGAAGGAATTGGAAAGGCAATGCCCACATCATGCTATTCCAAAATGGATGATAAACCAGAATTTTTATACAAATGCCACTCCTGCTATCAGAGGAATTATTAATGCTCAAACTAGAGGGGAATTTATCATTAAAAACACGATGAAGCTTATGAGCTATTAGAGAAAATTACAAAGAACACTCATCTTTAGAGTAGTCTAAGAGGGCCAACTCTAACCCAAAAGAGGTAAGCTACTGGAATGTATGATCTTGATCCTTTCAATATGATCAATGCCAAATTTGATGCACTTACAAATGTCTTAGCTTAAGAAGATAGAAGATTTAAACATGCTAGTCATTTCATCGTCCACCAGAAATCCTCAACAAGTTGCTTGTGCAGAAGGAACTACTAGCTGTGGAGCAGATTATGGTGAGCAAGCTATTTATGCTGGGAATTATGGGCAAAAACATATGGGAAATCCTTATTCTCAAACATATAACCCAGCTTGGAGGAATCATCCTAATTTTTCATGGAGGAATCAGCAAAATCAAGCTTCAACTCCGAACTTTCCACCACAACAATAAGTGCATCAATACCAATAGCCTAGGCAACCACCACCTAGTTTTCAACAAAGGAATGCAAATACTCTACCTCCCCCTAGATAGCAAGAACAAGGTTCTACCACAGAGGCTTTATTATAATAAATTCTTGCTAATCAAACTAAGCATGATGAAGAGATGAGATAAATGAAGGCAAGGCTGGAATAGATGCAAACACACAATAAGATGCTAGAAAATCAGATTACACAACAAGCAAACTCCTTTAGTACCAAATCTATGGGGAAACTTCCTAGTCAAACAGAAAACCCAAGGGAGCAATGTCATGCCATTACACTGAGAAGTGGTAAAATAATGCATAATGAGAAGAGTGAAAAAAATGAAAAGAGAGAAAATGAGGAAGATGTTGAGGGAGATGAAAAATAAGAGAGTGAAAAAGAAGAAGGTTCAAAAAAAAGTAAAAAGAAGGTTGAAGAGAAAGAAGAGAAATACACACCTCCTGAGCCTTATAAGCCACAACTTCCCTTTCCACAGAGATTTCAAAAAGTCAAACTTGACAAGCAATTTGGGAAGTTCTTAGAGGTTTTGAAAAAGCTATATATAAATGTGCCTTTATTGATGCTCTTTCTTAAATGCCTTCTTATGCTAAGTTTCTAAAAGAAATTCTCTCAAACAAGAGGAGACTTGAAGATTATAGACTGTAGCCTTAACTGAGGAATGCAGTGCTATCCTCCAAAGGAAACTTCCTCCAAAGCTCAAGGATCTAGGGAGTTTTTCAATTCCATGCCATATTGGGGAATCATGTTCTACAAAAACTTTATGTGATTTAGGGGCTAGTGTTAGCCTTATGCCCCTCTCTATATATGAAAAGCTCAATATGGGAGATCTTAAGCCAACCCGCATTTCTCTTTAGTTAGCTGACAAATTAATTAAGTATCCAAAAGGGATCTTAGAGAATGTCCCACTTAAGGTTGGAAAATTCTATATCCTAGTTGACTTTGTCATTTTGGACATGGAAGAGGATTATCATATGTCAATCATTTTGGGGAGGCCTTTCATAGCTACAACAGAAGCATTGATTGATGTCAAGGGTGAAAAGCTCGCTCTTAGGGTTAGAGAGGATGAATTAGTTTTCAACATTGGCAATGCTAAGAAGAAGCAACATGAAGGTGCAGACTCTTATTTGAGAATTGATATAGTTGATGAGTTAGTGGAAGAGCACTTTAGAAAGAGTTATCTGAAGGCTTCTCTTGAAAATTGTCTTGTCAATGAAGGGAGTACCAATGATAAAAAAACCAAAAGTAGCAGCCTTTGTGCAGCATTTGAAGAGTAATCCACCTTTTCCAATGGCACCAGATTTTCAAATTGAGCAAGTGGAGAAAAGTGAAGTTAAGCAACCATCTCTCAAAGAAAAAGATGCACCAAAGGTGGTCAAAAAAGAAATTGTTAGACTTTTAGACAAAGCAATAGGGATCTTTTCATGCAATGGAAAGAAGATGAAGTATAGATTCATTAAAGCACCTATTGAAACTAGAGGCAATAAATTCCAATTCTAGCCACCATAAAATATGATAAGGGTCAAGCTAATGACCTTAACTTAGTGCTCTTGGAAGGCACCCCAAGTTCTTTTTGTTTTGTTTTGGTTAATTTTATTTTATTTGTTTTGTTTTGCTTAGTTTTTAATCAGCCCTAGATTTAATTTTTGACAATTGTCTAATTTTACTTTGTACAGATGCTTGTTAAATGGAAGATAAGAAAATGCAGATTGAGAGAGTTTTCTTTTTTTTTTTTTTAATATGTGCTTATTAGGTTGCATAATTGATTTCGCTCTAAATTTGATTTGTGCTTATTATGCAGCATATTTTGTCAAATTGGCAAGAAGGAGAGTTATTGTCAAAAGCTTGAATTGTGCAAAAGGCATCATTTAAAGGAGTTCATCTCTTGCTTTTTCATTCTAATAAGTGGTTGAGGTGATGTAACCAATTTATTTTCTTGATGTTGATGTTTGATGTGAGAGGGTGCATTTGGATTGAAGAGTTGAATGATTCATTTATTTATGAAATTGAGAATTGAGTTGGTGTGTATATTTTGATTGCATGTGTTGGGTTTGAGTTTAGATTTTTGAGATGGATATTTCTTATTGCAAATACCAATTTGGTTAAATTTTGAGCTTTGGAATGTGTATTATTTGAATGAGAATGAGTTGGCATTTTTTTGAGATGGTTTTTAATATTTAAACATTGCCTATTAATTGTAAAAATTGAGATTTTCTGTAGAATTTACTGTTCATAAGGCAAATTCTGCAAAATTTACTGTTCACAGAGCAATTCTATAGAAATTGATACTATTCACATACATATTTGTCAAAAAATTACTATTCATAGCAGAATTTGGTGCTTTTACTTTGCAAAAACAATGTATTTTTTCATGTTTGATCTTAATTTTGATGCTAATGGAGTTTATGTAGCTAATATTTTCCATTTTAATTAAGTTTTAAGCTCCAGCAACTGTTTTGGAATCTATTTTCAAGTTTGCAGTACTGTTCATGCTCTTTTATTAATTATGCTGAAAACTATATAGCTTGGTGCACAGCTTATGCAGTTTTACTGCTACTTAGCTAATTGTGTAGAAAATACTATTTATAGTGCATATTTTTGTAGAATTTCTTTAGAATTTACTATTCATAATAGTTTTTACACAGCCCATGTACTAACTTATGCAGCAACTATTTTCTAAGAAATCCATTCACTTTAATAGCATTATTGAGGGACTTTTGCAACTATTTTCTAAGAAATCCATTCACTTTAATAGCATTATTGAGGGACTTTTCAACCTTAATTATTTCCAAATTGCGAATTCTTCATTCAAGGTAAATTCTTCTCACTTTCTACAGCATGCTTTATATTCTTGCCATTTCAAGTAAGCTTATTCTCTTTATTGATTGAAATTTGACTCTAACTATTTTAGCACTTATTTGTAATTCATCAATATCTTACATCTTGTTGAGCCTTTTAAATTTCTTCATTCATTAAATCTTTTTATTCTGTCTTGACATTTATTTTGATATTGAGGACAATGTCACTTTGAGTTTAGGGGTGTATATAAGATTTTTACTTATTTTTGCTTAAAAAAAAAAATTTTTTTTAGCATTTTAGTCTAAGTGTGTTTCATTTCATACAATACATGCATTATACATTCATATTGTAAATATTTTACACACACACACACACACACACACATACATACATACATACATACATACTTTATATAACCATATAGAAAATTTGCATATAAATTTCTTATATTTAGTTAATGCATTTTTCATTTTTAAGAACCATGCATTCATGAAATAAAATTTTTACCAAGTCCTTTGAGTTATGGGAAGTTGCTTATAAGAGTGATTTAGCTTACCTTTGGTTGGGTTTGTGAATTGAAAGTTTCTTAAAAAATGAGAAGTTTCAAAGTGTTTATCTTTGCCTATATCTTCTTAGCCAAAAAGCCATCCAACTAGTCATTTGGAGATGGGAGTGTTTAGATAGAGTTATAGGATAAAAGGTAGTTAAATGATGTGTAACAACTCGATCCATCTCTAGTCAGTATTGTCCGCTTTGGCCCATGGGCCTCATAGATTTGTCTCTTGGGAGGTTTCATTTCCAAAAGTGCGCTAACCAGGTGAGGAAGGCTCCTACATATATAGCCCAAATCTTTCCTTCCCGTTTTTGATGTGGGACATGAATCCATCTTAGTGCGTAGCTGGTTGAACAAGCACATCCCAACCCCATCCCTGGGTCATGACAAGCCCACCAACTTTCGCCTAGTGAGTCCTCGCACCGTACATCGTACTAGAGGGAGTCTAGCTCTGATATCACTAAATGTAACAGCCCGATCTATCTCTAGTCAGTATTGTCCGCTTTGGCCCGTAGGCCTCACGGATTTGTCCCTTGGGAGGTTTCATTCCCAAAAGTACACTAACCAGGTGAGGAAGGCTCCCACATATATGGCCCAAATCTTTCCTTCCCGTTTTCGATGTGGGACATGAATCCACCCCAGTGTGTAGCTGGTTGAACAAGCACGTCCCAACCCCATCCCTGGCTCGTGACATGATGTCTCACCAATCCTAGAATAAATTTTCTAAACCTTTCGAGGTGAAATATCAGCTTATACTTGAAAAGAGAAATGATTAGACATTCTTTAACTTAAACCTTCTCATTTTAAACCTTTGACCTTTTCTCCTCATTTAAATTAACCCTTACAAACCCCTTTGAGCCTACATTACATCTAAATTTTCTTGAAAACCCTTATTGCTACCTAGCCATTAAACCAAAAATTACAACCCTTTTCATGAGAATAATTATGTAACACCCTCACTGTAGCAATTCCGTATATTCTACTATTCCGGTGACCGGTGTCAGTCCGGACAGCTAGAACATCTAGAAAAATATTTAGACTAGAGTAAGAAGTCATAAATAACTCAAATAATAATAAGAAAAATTAAGAAAAAATTTTAGAAATAAAATACAACTAAGTTAAATGAGCCGGTACCCTAACGATGGGTAACCCAGTGGGAAGTTGCGGTTCTCGCAACTAGGAGCCCTAGACCCTAGAGAAAATTCATAAAATAATTTTTGAGACTCCAGAGAAGAGTTATTGAGGTTTCTATGGCATTAGAATGCCAAGAAAAGACATAAAAAAAATTTTAGATTGGTACAAATAATTTTAGTCTGTTAAGCCAAACGGAGGGCATTTTGGTCATTTTGCCTTCAGAGACGATTTTTGGCCGACTTGTCCAGTTAAGTAAATAATTATTATGATATAAAATGTGAATAAATATTGCTAAAAATTGAATTGGAAATGAGTAGAAAAGAAAAGGAAAGAAAAATGAAAGAAATTAGGAATTATGACATCATATGATGTCATTAAACACTCTCCACCCAATCACAACTTGACAAGCATTTAAAGAAGATAAAAACTAAATAAATAGGGATAAAAATAAAAAGAAATCAGATTGTCTTCTTCAATTTCCTGGCAGCCTCCCTTTCCTCACCTCCATTGAAGAAGCTTTCATCTCTCTATTTTCCAAACCTTGATTTTTCACCACTAAACCCTAAGTTCTTTTCATTAAAAATTGTCCCTACCTCTTGGAAAGGTGTTTGGCAGCCAAGAAAATCAAGAAAAATGAAGTTTAAGCTTGGGAAAAATTATACTCAAAGAGGTTAGTGTTATATCTCCATTTTTCCCTCTAAATTTGAAGTTAGGTGTATGGAATTAGTAAGAAATTCATGAAATTAAAAGCAAATCTCCTTGTATGGACCAACTAAAATTTTTGGCAGCTTTATGGGGGGAAGTAGTTCTGATTATTTTGATGGATTAAAGTGGATTAGAGGTGGTGTTTGAAGTGTATATGTAGAGTGATAATGAATTAGTATGTTTAATTGATGTATGTGCATGAATGGACACTTTGAAAATTAGGGTTTGTGAAAAATTAGAGTTTTGCTTACGTAATGGTATGTTAACCTTGTAATGGTCAATTAGTGACCATTTGAATGTGTGTGAGGAGGAATTGAAGTGAGTAAGCATAATGGAGTTGAGTTTAGGCATGCTGCCCTTGGTGACCTGCAGGACTGGTTGTGAGTCCAGCAGGTTTGGGCAGCTATAAATGGAGTTGTATAGGTTCAATTGGTGCAAGGCTAATTGAACATGAAATTAGACACATAATGGCACAACTTTGGTGAAGAAACCCTGCCCAGAAAACTAAACCAAGTTGACCTAAAAATTGCCCTAATCCGGGTGACTTACATTCTGCCTGGGCAAAATAACCAAATGAACAGTATTTATTCATTTGGTCATAAATCAGTGTAGAAAGGTCCAATTGACCTAAAATTTTACCAGATAAAAGCTGAGACATAGACCTACAACTTTCATGAAGAACACAAATTCAAATTCTTACCATAACTTAATCAAATTGCCAACCAAACTTAGGTCACCAAATCTAGCAGAACCAAATTGCCCAGAAATTCTGGGTACAAGTCAATCCGGTCAGTTATGGTAAGATGACCATAACTTGAGCTACAAAACTTCAAATGGAGTGATTCAAAAAGGGAAATTAAAGAAGACACAACAAGGAACAACTTTGATGAAGAAAAGTTAGCCCAGTTTCCACTGTAAAATTATCCAATGGAATAGTAAACTTAGGTAGTCAAAACTGAAAATTTAAAAATGCATCTAGGGGACTTTAAATTGCAATTGGCAATTAATACTAGCAAATGTAAAACTCAAAATGTGGGATCTTGGTGTAATTAGAATTAACATATCCATTAAGTATGAAAAAGTCAATATTTTGGTTGACTAGTAAGGTGAATAGTAATCAAAATGATTAGCAAACTAAGATGAAGACCTAGAACCAATTCTAATTGTATGACAAATGTAGACTATGCATCCTAGTCAAAATTGTTAAAGAGAAATTAAGGCCATAAATTTGAAATCCATGAAATGTTCATGGATTACTTGAAACATGAAAAATAAGTCATCTAATTGATGTGAATAGATAGTTAGGGCTTATATGCCCATCACAAATAAAATTAATAAAATATTAGTAACTCAACTTGAAATATAAAATTTGTAATTACATAAGTAGATTTTTGAATGTATAAATGAGAAAGGAAAAATGTTTTTGAATACAATGGTACATGTAAACCATTGTTTAGAATTGTGATCAATATGAATAACATAATGAATGAATAAATAAACCATATTAATGTATGAATGAGACATTAGTTCTCATTATTGTAGAAAGGAAAAGTACTATTGAGTACAATGGTATAAAAGGATAATTAATGTGAATTGTGATCATATAAATGATCAATTAAATGTATAAATTATAATTGAATTTTATTATGAAATAATGAAGTCATAAAACACAATATATTAATATTTAATGATATTATGTGCCCTTGTATTTCCTAGACAAGTGTGTCAGATTGGATAGTTTGGCATGCCAATAGGGTATTGCTATAGCAGCACTGCGAAAGGCTTTATGCCTGTAATCATGGATTTATGCCCGTATTCACAGCTTTATACGCGCACTCATGACTTTTATGCCCGATTATGTGATATCATGGCTTTTTAGCCATACTGACTGCATACGTGGTTAACGTTCTGTGTCCCGTGGTTGACGTTCTTCCGTGGTATGACAGCCCGAGGCACCGCGGTGTCCAGTGCCAATGACCCGTTATCCAGTTTAGTCAGCCTGTCATAGGTTACTTGGGTAGTCTAATTTATTAAAATATGTTATGAATATTAGCAATTAAAAATGCTAGAAAGTAAATAAATGAGAAGGAGTTCTGAAATAAATTAGATTAGCTCTAAAAATTTGTTCTTTAGAATGATCTGAAGTAAATTAAACTAGTTCTAAAAATTTTAAATATTACGAAATGATTGTAAACAACTTAGAAAATATCAAGGAAGTGATAAAAAGACTAGTAGAAGAATTATAACTTAAATAACAATACAAATGTGACTTTCATAAGAATATAAGTATAAGTATAAATTTTAGATTTATTTGTACATGATATAAATAATTATTGTAAACTCATGAAAGAAGTGATTCTAGAGAGCAACATAAAGGACGAAAGATATATTGTATGGAAAATTTCATATGAACCCAGTAAAATTCTTGAGTATAGAAAATATGCTCCAATTATTTTTACTTTTTATATTATTTCCTTGTTATATTATTGCACTACTAAGCAGCAATGCTTAGCGCGATGGATTTGTTTCCTTGCGCAGGTATTGAAGGTAAAAACCCAGTGGAAATTAGACTGGAGAATTTAGAGTCCAGATCTGCGGAAGTGTCAGAAGTTTACAAGGTTGTCACCTCCTCCGAAATGCATGTAGATAGGGCCCATATAAGTTATTTTATGTATTTTGTACATTATGTAAATTATGAACTTTTGTAATTAGTTTATAAATCATGTAAATTTACGTAATTTGAACATTTTTACATATGAATTGAGTATGAATGGAAACGTATGGAAATGAATATGAAATTGAGATATACAAATGAGTATGTGAATTATAAGAATTGAATGTGAGATGAATATGATAACATGAATGATATTTTTATTGTGAAATTATTGTTAAATTTTTAAATAGGTGAATAGTGAATCACGTCAATATTTAATAAAATAGGGGAAACTCTGCTGGTTTCTCCATAGAAAAATAATTGATATTAAATTAAATGAATTCAAAATTACAAAAATAATAAAGTAAGATAAGATAGGGTGCTCCGGCACCGAATGTAGCACACCTCGCTCGGTTACACTGTAGACGGGTGAGGGGTGTTACAAATTATGCATAATATTTGGTACAATAGCAAAAAAAAAAGAGAGAGAGAGAGAGAGAAAAGATGCCTATCTCATGTAAAAGTGCTAGTATATATGTGTTTTTTATTGTTGTCATTCAAATTGAAGGAAATCCACCTAAAGTAATTAAAGAAAATGAGTTTGGGGGTAGTATTTTTAAGGACAATGATCATCAAGAGAAGATAAAAATTTAAAATGTCAAAGTAGTCTCTTATCTTTTGTATTTTACAAAATATCCTAGCACCTAGTCAGTTTTAGTGTGCATTTCTTTCTCCTTTGTGCTTTGATATATACCCAAAAAAAAAGAAAAAGAAAAGAGTGTACCTTATATCCTCAAGCTATTCTCATGCTTTGAATCCCTTTTACCCTTTTTTTTATTGACCTCATTTTGAAACCCATAGCCCCATTACATCCCTAAAAAGTCCTTTGATCTCTTTATAGTACTTGCTACATTAGTGGAGATAGGGGTAGAAAGTTTGCTTATGGGATTGAAAATTTATTCATTCATTCTCAACTTCCATCATTCTATATAGGCGCACTTGGGCTATTGATTGTTCTAGAATGCTTTTTAAACATGACTTTCTCATATGATTGGTTGGTTTGGGAATTTGGAATAATAATTGACTTGATGGCAAAGTGGTGAAAGCTTGAGTGAGCATTAGATTCTTTGCATCTTGAAGAATGTATATGGATTATTGATATGGCTAGAAGTGTGTTAAGTTACTCTTGTACGTGATTATCATGGTTCTTTGGACAAGGCACCCCAAAAGTATATTATATTTTAAAAGTTTGCTTGAGGACAAATAAAGATTTGAGTTTGGGGGAATTTGATATATGCATTTTATACAGTCATTTAGGTTAAATTTTAGAGTCATTTTATTGATTTGTTAGTCATTTTTAATTAATTTTATTAGTCATTTAGTTAATTTTTCATAATTGCCAATTTCTAGACTAATTTATAATTTTTTCTTTTGTTTTATAGATAAAATGGTATTTTTGAGGGACTAAAAAGTAATTGTGCAAGTAAGGAGTGATTTCCATATCCAAAAGTGCTAAAATGAAGCTTGGAAATTGAAGAATGTGAAGTTCCCAAAATCTGTACAGGCTATGCAATTTTTGCATAGGAATCAGAAGAAATTGTGAACCTGTTGAAAAGTGCACAACACGCTACACAGCTTATGCAGGCCCCCTACGCAGCTTCACGGAAGAAATCTTGTACCTACCAAAATTTGCACAACGTGTCGCACAGCTTGTGCACTTTCACGCCTTCTCTTATGTAGTTTCACGGAAGGAATTTTCAACTCGTCAAAACTTGCACAACTTGCTGCATAACCTGTGTAGCTTGATCGTACACTTTCATAGAAGACTTCAAAGCATGCAGAAACTTGCATAGGCAACCAGCATAGCTTGTGCAACCTCACGGGAAGCCTCTGAAAACTGTCATATTTGCACAAAATCTTGCATAACCTATGTATATCTTCATAGATAAGCTAGAAAAGAAATTCTCCCATGTGAATTGTTACCTCACACACACCATTTTAGGGTTTTTGTCAGAGAATATAAATAAGGATTTTTTACCTCATTTGGCGAGAGAAGTAAGGGGAAGAAAGACAGAGAAAGGAAGGAAAAGGAGAGTAGCAGCTGACACTTCCATTTTTGGAGTGGAAAATTGGATTCTTCTTCTCTTCTTCACATTTTCTGCACTTCATCTATCAGGTTTCTTCAGTTTTAGTTTATTTTCATGATTTATTTCCTCTTTTACTTAGGATCTTTAGTATTAAACATGGATTGTGAGTAGTTTTCTTTTATTCTAGAGTTGGGGATGTAGTATTTGAGCTAATTTTGTGGATTTAAACTGAGTTAGTTCCAATTTAATAAAATTTATGAGCTTTAATCCATTTTTTATGTGCTTATTTACATGATTAAATGAAGGGCCCCATTAAGTTATGTTCATAATCCTTGGTTGAAGCACCGAAAAGAGAAAACTAAGTGATAGATAATTAAAAAATTGGACTTAATTAACTTAGATCTAGAAATAAACTAAGGATTAAGAGGATTAATAGATTGATTAAAGAGCCTAATGGGTTTTAGTTAATTTTAAACTCCACAAAAGTAGGATCTAATTAATCAAGGCACTCTTTGATTCACTTGAAAGAGATTTCAAAGGATTTTAGAATTGGTCTCCTCTAAACCCATAGATTTTTATAGATTGGGCTAGCTAGGGAAAATCCCAAATTGACTTGAATATGAACCCTTAACTTCGGAATCATCTTTTATCAATTGTTGCTTGAAATTTTTACCTTTGAGTGCTTAGTTTAATCTCAATTTATTAATTTTCATTATTGATATTCTCAATTTCTTTATTTAGCCAATTATTAAATTAGTCATTGTTTGAATTTGGTTTTGCATTTTCATACCTTAAATTTCAAATTCCCAAATTTCTTTTATTTTTTTGATTTAATTACAATTTTAGTATAGTTCATTTTACATCAAAAATTCAATTGAAAACACAATTCTTCATGGGAACGATATCTTTTTATATACTACTTGAACGACATGTGCACTTGCAGTGGTCCACATTATGTACGCCTATAGGGTCTCTTACAGTATCTGATGCCATTCCCTTGGGTTTTCCGTGATCATCTTTTTTAGGATATCTATCAAGGTTTTATTGGATGCTTTTGCCTATCCATTGGCTTAAGCATAATATGGAGTTAAAATGAGTAATTTTATACCATAATCTTCTGCAAAGTCTCTCATGTTCTAGCTAGTAAACATAGTCCCCTGGTCAGTTGTGATAGTTTGAGGGATTCCAAACCTATGTATGATATGTCCTTTGATGAAGTCAATTACATCCCTCTATTCAACTTTCTTCACAGGTACCGCTTCTACCCATTTAGTGAAGTAATCTATT
Organism: Hevea brasiliensis; assembly: GCF_030052815.1. Lineage (NCBI taxonomy): Eukaryota > Viridiplantae > Streptophyta > Magnoliopsida > Malpighiales > Euphorbiaceae > Hevea > Hevea brasiliensis. Next base: position 100,840,358 of record NC_079494.1, read on the forward strand.
ACAATAATGATAAAGGTGTGCCCCATTAAAGATGTAGGGTGGATCATTCCAATGAGGTCTATCATCTAGTAGTGGTGGGTTTCGGTGTCCCAGCCGATGGCCAGCCAGTAGTGATCACATGGGATTTCTTCCTGGCTGAGTTCAAGAAGAAATATGTCAGCCATGTTTATTTGGAGGCGAGATGGAGAGAGTTCCTAGCCTTGAGGCAGAGATAACTGACAGTATCAAAATATGAGAGGGAGTTTGTACGACTAAGTAGATATACCTGGGAGATGATGCCTACAGAGGCTGATAGGTGCTGATGGTTTGAGGATGGGCTGAATAATAACATCAGACTCCTGATTATAGCACATCAAATTACTGATTTTGCCCGGCTGATGGCAACAACGCTAAATGTGGAAAGAGTCAAGGAGAGTGAACAGATAAGGAAAAATAGGTAGCATAAGAGAGGACCTAGACAGGGATAGTCCAGTATGTCAGCTTCTGGTAGCAAGAAGCCCAAGGGTTCACAGGATTAGACACAAGGCCAGAGAGGCTAGTCTGGGGTATCTGTGGATAGTTCTCTTAGCACAGTAGCAAGGGGACCAACCCTAGTGTCAGAATGTACCCACTGTGATAGGAGACACAGAGGGGAGTGTCGACTGATGACTGGGGAATGTTTTAAGTGTGGGGCTACAGATCATTATTTAAAGGATTGCCCCCAGAGGAATGGTTCAGCAGCTCCAGCACAAGTTGATAGACCTGTCCCTACAGCTTCAAGGGGTAGGAGACCTGGTAGAGTAGAAGCGGTTGGCAGTTCACAGAAAGCTGCATCTGAAACTATAGAGAGGCCAGAGGGTAGGGCCCCGGCTCATGCATATGCCATGGAGGCTCAAGAGGAGCCGAATCCAGAAATTGAAAAGGCAATATGGGAGAGCGAAGAAATGAGGAGATAGCAGTTTCCTCGGCTATTTACATCAGGTTTTACATCCCTAACTTCTGAGCTCTGAATAGTACCATTTTCAGTCAGTGAATAGTACTATTCAAAGTCAGTCTAAGGATAAAAAATAGGATGAAAATAAATAGAGATAAGTAGTATAAAAATCAAAGTGACCATCGAATTATGGACTTAATGGTCATTACTGAAAAAGATTGACTATAACCCGATGAAGGGCATTTTTGTCAATTCACTCCCAGAGTTGATTTTTTACCTAAATGTAAATTAAAATGAGAGAGATTATAGTATTGAAAATGACTTTAAAATATGAAGTATATATGGAAAAATTAAAAGGGATACATAGGGAATTATTGAAATTATTATAATAATAATAATAATAATAATTATAATTATAATAATAATTATAATTATAATTATAATTATAATTATAATTAAATTAAATGAAGATAAGTATATAAAGATAAGACAAAATTAATTAATGAAAAGTGGTCTTCTTCTTTCCCATTTCATGTTGGCTGAACACCTTGGTCTCTTCTTCTCCATTTTTATTCCTCCATTACTAATCAATTACAAGCTTGAAACTCTCATCTTTCCTCCATAAAACCTTTAACCACTTGAGAAGAAACTTGCTATTGGACCTTGTGGAAGAGCTTGGTAGCAAAAGAAAGCAAGAAAATTGAAGTTGGTCAAGCTAGGAAAGTTGCTAAGAGAGGTCTGTGCAATATTTAGCTTAAATCCTTGTAGTTTCTTTGAATTTAAGTTTAATTGAGATGAAATTGTATGGAAATGATGAGAATTGTGTATGAAGTGGGGAAGTGATTTTTGACCTAAATATCAATTAAAATAAGAGAGATTAAAGTATTGAAAATGAATTAAAAAATATGAAGTATATATGGAAAAATTAAAAGGGATACACAGGGAATTATTGAAATTGTTATAATAATAATTATAATTATAATTATAATTAACTTAAATGAAGATAAGTATATAAAGATAAGACAAAATTAATTAATGAAAAGTGGTCTTCTTCTTTCCCATTTCATCTTGGTTGAACACCTTGGTCTCTTCTTCTCCATTTTTATTCCTCCATTGTTAATCAATTACAAGCTTGAAACTCCCATCTTTCCTCCATAAAACCTTTAACCACTTGAGAAGAAACTTGCTATTGGACCTTAGAGAAGAGCTTGGTAGCAAAAGAAAGTAAGAAAATTGAAATTGGTCAAGCTAGGAAAGTTGCTAAGAGAGGTATGTGCAATATTTAGCTTAAATCCTTGTAGTTTCTTTGAATTTAAGTTTAATTGAGATGAAATTGCATGGAAATTATGAGAATTGTGTATGAAGTGGGGAAGTGAATTTCGGCCAGCCATGGTATAAAGAGGGGTTTGATGGTTTTAAGGAAATTAAATATGTCTATTGCTGTTAATTGATGAGTATATATGATTGATATGTTGACTTGGCATGAAATTGTTGAGAATTGTGAATTGTGGAAGTTAGGGTTTAGGACAATTGGGATTTTTGTGCCATGATGTTCAATTGATGTGTTTGAGGTCAAATATTGACCAATTGATGAGAAATAAATGTGAAATGAAGTTGGTTAGTGAGAGAAGTTAATGAATTGAAAGTGTTGTTATTGTGCAGGAATTCTGGACCCTTGAGTCCAAAGTGTTTGAATGGCAATAAGAAGAGCTACATAGATCTAATTGGTGTGAGGCCAATTGGTAAAACCTTAGACATAATGTTAGAAATGTCATGAAGGAAGCTTGCCTAAAAACTAACCATAAGTAGGCCTAAATTAGGCTTGAATCTGGAATGACACATTCTGGACCTGTAGAAATGATCATATGAACAGTGTTTGATAAATTAGGCATAACTTACTGTAAAAAAACACTAATTGACCTAATTCTTGAACCTATGGAAACCTGAGACATAGGAGAACATTTCATATGAAGAACTCAGAGCCAAATTATGACCCTAAATCAACCAAATTGCTAGACAAAATTGATTCCAGAAACCTACCCTAAATTCTGGACTATACCTGAAATCCTGACCATCTAAGTATCCGATCAGTTTTGGAAAAATTGCCATAACTCAAGCTATAAAATTGCAAATACAGTGATTCCAAAGCTAAAATGCTCATAACACATAAACCTATAACTTTTATGTTGTGACCAGAACCTAAATTTTAAGGCAACTTAGGGAAATTATTAGAGTAATTTAGAAGTGACAATGCTGGAATTCCTGAATTCTAGCAAAGGTGCCTTTATGACCTCCAAATGGTTATTTAGCTATAAATTTCTCTAAAAAAATCCAAATAAAGTGATTCAAAAAGACTTGGAAACCTAAGACAAAGGTCTAAAACTTTGTTTTAGGGACCTAAAGCCAATTCTGAGCCTAAGGTGCTTAGATACTAGTTACAAAAACTTGTTGAATTTCTGGTAACATGGAAAGTGCAGGGTTAGTACCTGAAGTAGTATTTGGTAAATTAGCGATAACTAGAGCTAAAAACCTTTAAATTGAATGATTCAAAAAGGGAATTAAAGTTTAATCATATGGGAACAACTTTCATGAAGAGAGTGAGGCCAAATTAAAATTTATATCTTGGCCAAATTGATAGGAAATCTAAAACATTAATTCTGGAAATTCATGAAACTTTCATAAATGACTTTAAATGTAAAAAGGACTTAACATAAATGGTTTAATGATCACATAAACTACATGAACATGTCATTGGGACTTATGTTCCCACTATGAATAGTGTACTAATGCTATGAAGCATGAATAACACAAGTGACAATATATTGAAATTTATGAACACATAATGACATTAAATTTGCCCTTGTATGCCTAGACATTTATGTATGGGTTGGATCAATTGGCATGCCAATTACGGACCACAGATGTAGTACTGCCCATGGCTTTCGAGCCTACTTCATGGATGATCATTGATAGACAATGTATGTCTGATATGGTTATTCTTTTGGCTTTATGCCTGCCCGTTGGTTTTATGCCAGACATGTTTTACTGGCTTTTATGCCTGCCCGCTCGCTTTATGCTTGACAAATGTATACCTGATAGGCACATGGGGTGTCTAACTAGTATACTTCCTTGTATCTAGTCTTAACAGTCTATTATAGGTTACTTGGGCATTGAAAAGTAATAAGAAGATTGAATGTTAAGCAGATGATTTAAGAAGATTAGATGTCCAACAAATAAATGGAAAATATCCCAATGAACTAAATTGTTCATAAAGATCACCAGAAATGTGCAATGACTCCTTGTTAATGAAAATACATTTCTTTGATGATATTACACACAGGAAATATTTATTTTTAATTATTTAGTTTATTTTCAATTTTATTATTGCACCACTAAGCAATATGCTTAGCGCGTTGGATTGTCCACCCGTAGATATTGAAGACAAGGACCAGTAGTGACCAAATCTGCAGTAAGAGAGTTATCACCTCAGCTGTCTATTTTGGTAAGGCCCATGAGCTACAAGAAATCTTTTTGCCATTGTATCTTATATTTAATCATAAAGTTTGTAATTAAATTTTGGGGATTGTAATATATTGATGTAAATTATGTACATAAACATTATGAATGAAATGAGATGGATTTTACATAAAACGAGTATATGAATACATGATGATGTGAAAAATGATATGAATTGAATTAATTGAGATTATGATGAGTTTTATAAACAGCTGATTGATTAACAGGTCGAAGGTTAATAAATAAGGGAAAACTTTGTCCGTTTCTCTTATAAAAAAAAAAACAATTTACCAATAAATGGAATTTAAATTACTAATACATAAGATTAGATAAGATAGGGTACTCCGACACCGAATGTGACATTTCTTGCTCGGCTACATTGTAGATCGGGTAAGGGGTGTTACACTGTAAGCCTGGCATCTCATCATAATTCCATGCGAAACAATCCTTATATTGATGCAAAAGTGAAATTATTTTCTATTTTAAATCACTCCTTAAAAAAGAACTGATATAAGTTACCTGAGGCTCCTTAGAGGAGTCGAGATTGACCTCCTTTAGAGGGTCTGAACTCCAGTCAGTACGACATCCAATTTTGTAGGAGCAAGTTCCAAGTCCTGAAGTTGTATCTCCTTTAGGCCATGCTCCTCTAGTTCCTTTTCGTAAATGACCTTAGCACCTTCTATCTTTAGAGTTCCTTCTGCTTCTATCTTGTCAAGGAATCACTACATTTGAGTTCTTGATATGGCAGCTGTAGCTACTACCATTTCCCTTTGCATATATTTGTCACTCATCATGGAGCTCCTCTATAATGGGCTCTACCCTCAACCATTTATAAGGCATGATTGCAAGTGCAGTGTCAGTTTCTTTTGTTGAATCTCCCATTTTTTCCTTTTGTATCCCTTCTCCATAAATAGTGAGTCCAGTTGTCATGGTAGACTTTGTATAAAGGACATGACTTCTATCAAGGCAGTTATGGGCTGCTGCACCCCGAGCCTTATAGTTAGGTTTCTTCTTCAAAAAGTAGATAAGGCTTATTTAACATCAAAGTATTAAGCCTCCACTACATTGGAGTGAGCCGTAAATTGGTTGGCATCTGCCTATACGATTTCTACATCATTCCCTTTCCAAAACAACGAAAACTAGTGAAGTGATGATGGAACACACCAATTTGCATGTATATAGTCTCTCCCTCAAACCAAACCTATTTAATTAATTAATTAAACTCTTTAATTAATCAATTAAATCATATTTTACTTGGTGATTAACTTGTGTAGATGTGTGACCTATTAGGCTCAATACTTATTAGCAATGAGAAATGGCATTATCTCTTAATATCATTAGAACTCTTTTTTTACCAAAAATGATATCTCTAAATCATTTCAGGCATCTCATAGACCATGGTTGACACCTAGCATAGCATGCCATAGCCACCCAATCAGTAATAAGGAATACCTTAAATGAACCTTTAATCATATGTTACCATGCACTAAAATCTTTTCGTTACAAAATCCCAATTCCAGCTAGAGTCATGGTTAATGTTAAACTCCATTCGATATGAACATTATGTTCTCTTTTAATTTCAATTGTTGATTAATTAGATTTTCTTGTCAGAAACTTTTTTCTGACTAAATCTATCTGTCCTGACTAGGAACTTAAATCATCAAGAACAATTAAATGAACATAGGATTTTATTCCTATTTACTTAGGGTAACAGATTCCATCTATCTCCATATATAACTAGTAGGAGCCAATACATGCCCATATACCCATACACAGTATGTAACACCCCTATATTTATACTGTTCCGGTGACCAGTCTTGTCCGGATAGCTAGGATGCCTAGAACTACACTTCGTTATGAGTGACGAGACATAAAATAATAAAATAGAAGAAAATAAAATACAAGAAAAACAAAGGAAAAATAATAGCAAAGAAAGGTAACCAAGTTAAGCGAGCCGAGAACCCTAGCGATGGGTGACCGCACCGGGAAGTCACGGCGTGGACCGTTGACTAGCCCTGGACTGCGGGGAATCCTGAAAAATATTTTTAGGACTTAAAGAGACCCCTATTGAAGTATAAATATCATTAGAAATATCAAAGAAAAATTAAAGTATTAGTACAAGGAAAAGTGAGAAATCAAAAAACAGACAAAACCCGGTGTTACCGAAAAATCGGGAATGTAACCCGAACAGGGGCATTATGGTCATTTGACATCCCGAATTGTCTTTTGACCTAAATATCCATTAAAAATAAATAATATTACACTTAGAAAATAAAATGAAAAATTAGTTTAGTGGTACCTAATGCAAATAGCCAAAAGTGGAGTGAAAATTGTGTAATTAGCACTTTAAGCTTATTACATGATTAATTTGAGTAAGTGGACCACTAAGAATTATAATATGGATTAAATTTAATCATAAGTGGGCAGATTACTCCCACTCAAACATCATCTACTTCAATTGTTCACCCATGCCGAAATGAAGGAGTGAGAAGCTCCCATGGCCGCCCACCTTCAAAGCTTAGCAATCCCATGATCAAGCCTCCTTTTCCCACACCTAGCTTCATTAAAAATTATCCCCACTTCACAAAGAAGAAGTAGATACCAAAATCAAGAAGTTTAGTGAAGGTTTAGCAAGTCCCAACAATAGGTAAGTTTAAGATTTTGAATATTGCTTTGTTAAACTTTGTATACATGTTATGGGTGTGTGCTTTGTGAAGGAATTCTTAAGTTTTGAGAAGTTCTTGATATATCCAGTTTGGACAGCCATGGAGTTGTATATTTGATGATTTATTCTTACATTTATTTGATGGGAAATTATGTTGAGTAGGGTGATTAATGTCCTAGTAAGTTAATTCCATGTATATATGTGGTGATTGTGCAATTGGGATGGAAGTTGACGAATTGTGGGACACTTTGGCATTGTGGAGCATTTCGGCAGCTTTGGGACTCCTTAATGAATGTTTGAATTCATGGAGATATTGGATAAATTGTGATATTGAGGATTGATGAATATGTATGTAAATGGGTTGTGTAAAGTGTATGTAAGAATTAGAAATGTTTATGTGTATATGTGGTTGTATTTGGACTTTGTAAATTAGAGTTTCATTTGGTGTATTGAGTATGTTTGTATTCTGCCCAAAGTGACTTTAATGTGAAGTGGTAAATGGTTTTGGTAATGTACCAAAACAGAATTGGTAAGAGAAGTGGACTTGTAGCAAGGCAAATGTGTAATTGATACATGTTTATGCAATGTACTTAAGGGCAGTATGCATTTTAGCCTATAACTTTAAATGTGTAACTCCAATTGGTATGAGACCAATTGGAGGTGAAACTAGGCACAAAATGTGCCAACTTTCATTGAGAAAGCATACCAAAATTCTGCTTGCAAGGTAACATGAAAAATGACCAATTCGGATTAAGTGCAAATGAGGCCTGAAAATTGACCAATTGGGCAGCAGTTAGTGTTTAGGCCATAACTCACTCAAAACAGGTCCAATTGACCTGAAATTTTAACCATGAATAGTTAAGACCCATACCTACAAGTCTTATGAAGACACCAAAGCCCATAAATGACCATAAGCAAGTCAAACAGCTTGCACAAGTTCGGGTCCAAAAACTGGCCGAACCAAAGTTGACCAAATTTGACCTAAAATGACCTAATTTGATGCCATTTGACCAGCAATAGTAAAATGACCATAACTTGGTCTACATAACTCAGAATGACCTAAAATTTTTCCTCGCGTTCCATAAGACATAGATCTACAAGTTTGTAGTTTTGACCGAAACCCAAAAATCGAGGGAACTAGGTCTTCCAGCTAGGTCAAACTAGTATACCGGAATCCAGCAAGTTGCAATAAAATGCACTAAACAAGGAAATGAAATTGGTAATGTGTACCAACCCTAAAATACTATCGAATGTGACATATTAGTAACGTTAAAACCTAATTTACCTAGAACGCATCGAGGGTCGGTATATTAGGTGATTAAGCAAATAATAGCTTTCAGTGAATTATTTGTCAAACATTATCGATAGAGACAGTTTAATTTAGTACTGAAACACTTCAAATTGTGTTTCTCAGTTAGTAAAGACTCAGGGAAAGGGAAAGAAACACTGAGTCCAGACCAGGAGACAGTTATCAGAGGTTTGTGCATAACAACTATTTCTTTTAAATTTTTCAATTGAAATAAATTATGACCATTTATACATTATTGTTTTAAATTGTGGAAATGTGTTGAATGGATATTTATTGCTTGAAAAGCATTGTAAATGGTTTGAAACTGTGTAAAATTGTTTGAATGATATTGATGGATACTTATTGATTGAAAAGCATTGGAAATGGTTTGAAACCACAGCTATCATGTATATTGATTGTATTCCTCACTAGCTTGTCAAGTGGGACAAATTGAATTTCCTCTCTGGCTGAAGTGTTGAGGTGTGTGCCTGTTGAGGACAAATTGGATGAGTACTCATATTTTTGCTAGCTAGCTATGTTATTCCTCATTAGTCATCGACTTTTGGGACGAATTGAATACCTCATTAGCCATCGATTTTTGGGACGAATTGAACCTTGGAACATGATTTAAGCTGTGTGTGATTTATTGATATGTATTGTGAGATTGTGAAATGAATTTAAACTCTTATTGACATATACTGTCTTTTGAATTCAACCATGATCTGACTTATTGAAATTTATTGTGATATTGAGAAATGGAGTTTAAATTCTTGTTGACAATTACTATCTTGAAATTAACTATGGTTTTAAATATCCACTATTTATATGATTTATGAATTGTGATTTAAATTGTATTTGGTTAATGTTGTGCACCACTGAGACATTGTCTCAGCGATAGCTTTATTCTTTATCGCAGTAGACAGACAGACAGGGCAGCAGACTAGGCTGCTAATACCTCCAGCGAAAGATTTTCGGGTATAATGAGTATACCAACATTTTGCATTTTGTACTGTAATGTATGACCACTGTATGTACATATTGTTTTTCATTTTGAGCAGTTGTAAATTCAAATTGTACATTGAAGTTGTAAAATAATTATGAGTTATTTTGGCTTATAAAAATTGTATTATTTTTCTTTTATCTCAGTCTTTGAAAAATCACTGTGGATTTAAGTTGAGAAAAATGTTGTGTTGAGAACATGTTGGAGTTGAGATTTGGAAAAATATTGATGTGCTTTTTACAGGTTTTCTGAAGAACTGTTTTATCCAAAATATAGATGGCACTCTGCCAAAATTTTTACAGAAATTCCAAATAATTCAAATGTGTTAGTTCTATCACTTCAGTTCAAAAAGGTTTTTAACACCTGTAAATAGTGCTCACCACTGTAAAAGAAGTAAGAAAAGTTTTTAAAATCCCTTGTAGTGTATTTAATGGTTTATCAGTAGACGGAGTTGGTAATTCATTAGGTATACTACGGGATCATGTTATGCCTTATAGAGGGGTAGGGTGTGATATGTTTTAGTGGTATCAGAGCTAGTTTTTAAATTTTGTTTTCACCTGTTATTTGAATATTCTTTCTTCGTAGTACAACTGCTCAACATCATTGTTTGATACATACAGTACATTACATTATAAATATGCACTAACGAGAGGAAATATCTTTGTGTTATTTGATCCGGGTTCTACCCATTCTTATGTGAGTGCTAGCATCATTGATTGCATTGCTGTTCCATGTACAAAGATGGACTTTGAGATGCTAGTAACAAGTCCGTTAGGACAGGAGGTCAGGGTTAATAGAATGTATAGAGATTGTCCTTTGGTAATCCAAGGACACACTTTTCTGTCTGATCTCATTGAAATGCCCTTCAGAGATTATGATATCATCTTGGGCATGGATTGGTTAGCTAGGCATCATGCCATGATTGGTGAGGTGAAGATGATCACTTTTGGTCTCCCTCAGTACAATGATGTGGTAATACATGGGGAGAGGCAGTTATTGCCATCAAACATCATTTCGACTGCACTAGCCAGAAAAATGATCAGAAAGGGGTGTGAAGCCTACTTGGCACATGTGGTAGACACCCAAGTGGAGAGTCCAGCATTGAAGGACATCCCTACAGTACATGACTTTCCAGATGTGTTTCCTGATGAATTGCTAGGATTACCTCCGGAAAGAGAAGTGCAGTTTGAAATTAATGTTATGCCTGGTGTGGATCCAATCTCCATAACGCCATACAGAATGGCACCAGCAAAATTGAAGGAGTTGAAGATACAATTGCAAGAATTACTTGAAAAGGGCTTCATCCGCCCTAATGTGTCACCTTGGGGAGCACCAGTATTGTTTGTTAAGAAGAAGGATGGTACTCTCCGCTTATGCATTAACTACCGGCAGTTGAATAAGGTGACAATAAAGAACAGATATCCATTGCCTCGCATTGATGATCTGTTTGATCAGTTGAAGGGTGCAGCTGTATTCTCCAAAATTGATCTGCGATCTAGTTATTATCAGTTAAAGGTGCAAGAGCAGAGTATTCCAAAAACTGCTTTCAGAACTCGGTATGGCCACTATGAGTTTCTAGTAATGCCATTCGGGTTAACAAATGCTCCAGCTGCTTTTATGGATCTGATGAACACTATGTTCAGACCATATCTTGATCAATTTGTGGTGGTGTTTATTGATGACATTTTGATATATTCAAGGAATGCAGAGGAGCATGACAGACATCTGCGGATTGTACTGCAGACCTTAAGGGAGAAACAGCTATACGCCAAATTGTCGAAATGTGAATTTTGGCTGAAAGAAATCTCCTTTTTGGGACATGTTGTGTCAGCTGAAGGGATCAAGGTAGATTCCAGCAAGGTAAAAGCTATCCTTAATTGGAAGCCGCCCAGGAATATCATAGAAATTCACAGTTTTCTGGCTTTAGCTGGATATTACCGTCGGTTTGTGAAGGGGTTTTCTATGTTATCTTCTCCACTGACCAAACTGCTTCGGAAAGATATAAAATTTCAGTGGACAGATAAATGTCAGCAAAGTTTTGATGAGTTGAAGAGGTGTTTAACTGAAGCTCCAGTCCTCACTTTACCTACTCCGGGTAAAGAATACACAGTTTATAGTGATGCTTCTCACAATGGGTTAGGCTGTGTACTGATGCAAGATCGGAATGTCATTACTTATGCATCACGCCAGCTGAAACCGCATGAGAGGAACTACCCAACACATGATTTGGAGCTAGCAGCTATTGTTTTTGCTCTGAAGATCTGGAGACACTATTTGTATGGGGAGAAATGCTACATTTACACGGATCACAAGAGCTTGAAGTACTTAAGCACCCAGAAGGAATTAAATTTGAGGTAGAGGAGATGGTTAGAACTCATCAAAGATTATGATTGCTTAATAGACTATCAGCCAGGGAAAGCAAATGTGGCGGCTGACGCCTTAAGTCGCAAGACTATGGAAAGTCTCAAAGTTTCTCCTTTGTCCATGGTATATGAATTGAAAGCACAGCATGCCAGTTTAGAGATTGATGATGAGGGACAGACAGTAGTTGCATGGCATGTACAGCTAGTGTTGATTGATCAGATCAGAATGGCTGCTCAGAGTGATGAAAAATATCAGAAGCTACTGAAAGAAGTCCAGCAGGGCAAGAAACCTAAATTTTCTGTGAAAGATGATGGTTTATTGCTACATCAGGGCAGAATGTGCGTTCCTAGTGATGTGGAATTGAGACAGATCATTATGAAGGAAGCACATGAGTCTCCTTTTGCTATGCACCCTGGTGTAACTAAAATGTACAGAGGGCTGAAGGAGCATTACTGGTGGATGGGCATGAAGAGGGATATAGCTGAGTTTGTTTCCAGATGCCTAACTTGTCAGCAAGTAAAGGCAGAACATCAAGTTCCAGCTGGTTTGTTACATCCTTTGTCGATGCAGTGGAAATGGGAGCGAATAACTATGGATTTTGTTACGAGAATTCCAAGGACACAGAGTAGTCATGATGCGGTATGGGTTATAGTTGATGATTGACCAAGTCTGCTCACTTTTGCCGATCTTGGATGGACTATAGCACGAAAAGATTGGCGATTGTACATATATGAGATTGTAAAATTGCATGGAGTGCCAATATCAATTGTATCCGACAGAGATCCTAGGTTCACTTCTAGATTAGGGTAGTCTTGAGAGAGCCCTAGGAACTAGATTGAACTTCAAAGACAACATTCCACCCACAGACGGATGGCGATCTGAAAGGGTTATTCAGATATTGGAGGATATGCTACGGGCTTGTGTGATTGAATTTGAAGGTAGTTGGGATACACACTTGCCTTTGATTGAGTTTGCTTATAACAACGGCTACAAATCAAGCATTGGGATGCCTCCATATGAAGCTTTGTATGGCGAGAAAGTGCGAACTCCCTTATGTTGGGATGAAGTAGGTGAAAGGAAGATGATTGGGCGTAGATTGTTCGTGACAGAGGAAAAGATCAGTTGATCGAGAGATAGACTTAAGGCTGCATCGGACCGTCGGAAGTCCTATGTTGATATGAAGAGAAGAGATATTGAGTATGCGTTGGGTGATAAAGTATTCCTCAAAGTTTCTCCTTGGAAGAGGATTATGAGATTTGGCGAAAGGGAAGCCGAGTCCTCGTTTCATCGGACCATATGAGGTTACGGAAAGAGTGGGTCCTTTGGCATATCGATTGGCATTACCTCCAGCTAGCAAGGATACACAGTGTCTTCCATGTGTCCATGTTAAGGAGGTACAAATCGACCCAGCTCATGTACTATCGATTGAAGAGATTAAGGTAAATCGGACCTCTCATATGAGGAAGAACCCATAAAAATTACGGCATGAGGTGAAGCGGTGAGCAACAAGCAGATACACACAGTTAAAGTCTTTGTGGAACCATCATTCGGGCGAGAAACTACTTGGGAACGTGAAGAGGATATGAGGAGACAGAACCCACAACTGCTCGAGACTAATGTTGGTAAAAAATTTGAGACGAAATTTATTTTAAGGGGGAGAATTGTAACACCCTATGTTGGTAGTGCGTTCTCTTATTCGGTGACGGTGTTGTCCGGATAGCTAGGATGCCTAGAACTACACTTCGTTATGAGTGAGGAGACATAAAATAATGAAATAGAAGAAAAGAAAATACAAGAAAAACAAAGGAAAAATAATAGCAAAGAAAGGTAACCAAGTTAAGCGAGCCGAGAACCCTAGCGATGGGTGACCGCACCGGGAAGTCACGGCATGGACCGTTGACTAGCCCTGGACTGCGGGAAACCCTGGAAAATATTTTTAGGACTTAAAGAGACCCCTATTGAAGTATAAATATCATTGGAAATATCAAAGAAAAATTAAAGTATTAGTACAAGGAAAAGTGAGAAATCGAAAAACAGACAAAACCTGATGTTACCGAAAAATCGGGGATGTTACCGAAAAATCGGGAATGTAACCCGAACAGGGGCATTATGGTCATTTGACATCCCGAATTGTCTTTTGACCTAAATATCCATTAAAAATAAAGAATATTACACTTAGAAAATAAAATGAAAAATTAGTTTAGTGGTACCTAATGCAAATAGCCAAAAGTGGAGTGAAAATTATGTAATTAGCACTTTAAGCTTATTATATGATTAATTTGAGTAAGTGGACCACTAAGAATTATAATATGGATTAAATTTAATCATAAGTGGGTAGATTACTCCAACTCAAACATCATCTTCTTCAAATTGTTCACCCATGCCGAAATGAAGGAGTGAGAAGCTCCCATGGCCGCCCACCTTCAAAGCTTAGCAATCCCATGATCAAGCCTCCTTTTCCCACACCTAGCTTCATTAAAAATTATCCCCACTTCACAAGGAAGAAGTAGATACCAAAATCAAAAAGTTTAGTGAAGGTTTAGCAAGTCCCAACAATAGGTAAGTTTGAGATTTTGAATATTGCTTTGTTAAACTTTGTATACATGTTATGGGTGTGTGCTTTGTGAAGGAATTTTTAAGTTTTGAGAAGTTCTTGATATATCCAGTTTGGACAGCCATGGAGTTGTATATTTGATGATTTATTCTTACATTTATTTGATGGGAAATTATGTTAAGTAGGGTGATTAATGTCTTAGTAAGTTAATTCCATGTATATATGTGGTGATTGTGCAATTGGGATGGAAGTTGACGAATTGTGGGACACTTTGGCATTGTGGAGCATTTCGGCAGCTTTGGGACTCCTTAATGAATGTTTGAATTCATGGAGATATTGGATAAATTGGGATACTGAGGATGGATGAATATGTATGTAAATGGGTTGTGTAAAGTGTATGTAAGAATTAGAAATGTTTATGTGTATATGTGGTTGTGTTTGGACTTTGTAAATTAGAGTTTCATTTGGTGTATTGAGGATGTTTGTATTCTGCCCAAAGTGACTTTAATGTGAAGTGGTAAATGGTTTTGGTAATGTACCAAAATAGAATTGGTAAGAGAAGTGGACTTGTAGCAAGGCAAATGTGTAATTGATACATGTTTATGCAATATACTTAAGGGCAGTATGTATTTTAGCCTATAACTTTAAATGTGTAACTCCAATTGGTATGAGACCAATTGGAGGTGAAACTAGGCACAAAATTTGCCAACTTTCATTGAGAAAGCATACCAAAATTCTGCTTGCAAGGTAGCATGAAAAATGACCAATTCGGATTAAGTGCAAATGAGGCCTGAAAATTGACCAATTGGGCAGCAGTTAGTGTTTAGGCCATAACTCACTCAAAACAAGTCTAATTGACCTGAAATTTTAACCATGAATAGTTAATACCCATACCTACAAGTCTTATGAAGACACCAAAGCCCAGAAATTACCATAAGCAAGTCAAACAGCTTGCACAAGTTCGGGTCCAAAAACTGGCCGAACCAAAGTTGACCAAATTTGACCGAAAATGACCTAATTTATGCCATTTGACCAGCAATAGTAAAATGACCATAACTTGGTCTACATAACTCAGAATGACCTAAAATTTTGCCCCGCGTTCCATAAGACATAGATCTACAAGTTTGTAGTTTTGACCGAAACCTGAAAACCGAGGGAACTAGGTTTTCCGGCTAGGTCAAACTAGTATACCGGAATCCAGCAAGTTGCAATAAAATGCACTAAACAAGGAAATGAAATTGGTAATGTATACCAACCCTAAAATACTATCGAATGTGACATATTAGTAACGTTAAAACCTAATTTACCTAGAACGCATCGAGGGTCGGTATATTAGGTGATTAAGCAAATAATAGCTTTCAGTGAATTATTTATCAAACATTATCGATAGAGACAGTTTAATTTAGTACTGAAACACTTCAAATTGCGTTTCTCAGTTAGTAAAGACTCAGGGAAAGGGAAGGAAACACTGAGTCCAGACCAGGAGACAATTATCAGAGGTTTGTGCACAACAACTATTTCTTTTGAATTTTTCAATTGAAATGAATTATGACCATTTGTACATTATTGTTTTAAATTGTGGAAATGTGTTGAATGGATATTTATTGCTTGAAAAGCATTGTAAATGGTTTGAAACTGTGTAAAATTGTTTGAATGATATTGATGGATACTTATTGATTGAAAAGCATTAGAAATGGTTTGAAACCACAGCTATCATGTATATTGATTGTATTCCTCGCTAGCTTGTCTAGTGGGACGAATTGAATTCCCTCTCTAGCTGAAGTGTTGAGGTGTGTGCCTGTTGAGGACGAATTGGATGAGTACTCATATTTTTGCTAGCTAGCTATGTTATTCCTCATTAGTCATCGACTTTTGGGACGAATTGAATACCTCATTAGCCATCGGCTTTTGGGACGAATTGAACCTTGGAACATGATTTAAGCTGTGTGTGATTTATTGATATGTATTGTGAGATTGTGAAATGAATTTAAACTCTTATTGACATATACTGTCTTTTGAATTCAACCATGATCTGACTTATTGAAATTTATTGTGATATTGAGAAATGGAGTTTAAATTCTTGTTGACAATTACTGTCTTGAAATTAACTATGGTTTTAAGTATCCACTATTTATATGATTTATGAATTGTGATTTAAATTGTATTTGGTTAATGTTGTGCACCACTGAGACATTGTCTCAGCGATAGCTTTTTATTGCTGTCGCAGGTAGACAGACAGACAGGGCAGCAGACTAGGCTGCTAGTACCTCCAGCGAAAGATTTTCGGGTATAATGAGTATACCAACATTTTGCATTTTGTACTGTAATGTATGACCACTGTATGTACATATTGTTTTTTATTTTGAGCAGTTGTAAATTAAAATTGTACATTGAAGTTGTAAAATAATTATGAGTTATTTTGGCTTGTAAAAATTGTATTATATTTCTTTTATCTCAGTCTTTGAAAAATCACTATGGATTTGAGTTGAGAAAAATATTGTGTTGAGAACATGTTGGAGTTGAGATTTGGAAAAATATTGAAGTGCTTTTTACAAGTTTTCTGAAGAACTGTTTTATCCAAAATACAGATGGCACTCTGCCAAAATTTTTACAGAAATTCCAAATAATTCAAATGTGTTAGTTCTATCACTTCAGTTCAAAAAGGTTTTTAACACCTGTAAATAGTGCTCACCACTGTAAAAGAAGTAAGAAAAGTTTTTAAAATCCCTTGTAGTGTATTTAATGGGTTATCAGTAGACGGAGTTGGTAATTCATTAGGTATACTACGGGATCATGTTATGCCTTACAGAGGGATAGGGTGTGACACAGTACGAGTATGAAAGCAGTATCAAACTCAAACCACCTATATACAAGATAACTGCGTTATCTCAGGTCTAAGGATTATATGCACTGATATGATATATGACAATGCATTGACAAGAGTAAACTCCATGTGCTTGTCATAAGTGTCACTGGTTCGGCCTATTTATCATTTATAAGTGCCTATCATGTTTGTTATGTGGCATGAGACTCACCACTTCAACTTATTTATATCTAATATTAATACTTTGGGAACAAACATGCTTACAATCTTTCTGAATAAATCATGTCCTTTGAGAAGTATCCTCGACTGTGAACCAATTTATGATACTTTGTGCTAGAAATACTGTCACTCATATTCTTAATAACTTAAGAATAGAATTTCTAATAAAATATCAATGGACCCTTTCAATTACACATAAATGGATTATGTAAACAGAAAAGTGAAATTGCCTTTTATTAATAAAATATGTACAAGATACATACAAAATGATATGCTCTAGGGCATACTACTAACACTTTAAAAAGGGCTCTATAAATTAAAAACCCCTGAGGAGGGCCTTTGGATTTTCTAATCACCTCAATTTAGACTTGTAACTTCCTTAATTCATTGATGACTCCTTGAAGATCCACGGTGTTCGTGCTAATAGATGCCACCGAAGGAAACGGTTCCTTATCAATCAACATAGAGTCCTTCTTCTTAGTGAATTTCAAGACCCCCTTATTGATGTCATCCTAGATGACCTTCTAGAGAGCCCAATAATTACTCATGTTATGATTCCAAGAATCATGATACTTACAGTAGTCTCTCCCTCTCATTTTCTCCTTGGTTAGAATCATATGATCAAGAGGGAGGTTAATGAACCTTTCTTTCAGCAAGAACTCAAATATCTCGTCAATGTTACTGGTGTTGAAGGCATATTAAAAAGGTGCGGCTAAGTCGTTTGAGTCTTCCTTTAGTGAACCACTTTAGTTGGGATACCTAAAGCAGGACATACACAGATACTAGTAGTAACTAAATCAGCCACAATAAGTTCATGATTACTTAACTCCTGGTAATATTTACCTATAACAATCCTCTTCTAGTTCGATTCTTCCATTAGCAACTCTTCATATTCAACGATATTGGTAGCCAATTCATAGAAGTCCCTGAACTCTATCCCTTGGAACTTCTTTCAAAGCTTGACGTATAGCCCTGCTGGGCCATTTTGACATATTCAGTTTCAGGTAAGAACACCTTACAACACCTTACACCTGCTCCTCATCTTCTTAAATCATGCAATGAAAGCATTTGCCGACTCTCCATTCCTCTGGGTCATTCTGGAAAGCTCAACTACGCATACCTCAGGTTCAGCCCTGAAGAATTTAGTATGGAATAACCTCTCCATTTCCTACCAAGAAAAAACAGAGTTTCTCTAGAGAGTTGAGTAACAGTGAAGTGGTTCTGTTAAGTGAATTTGGGAACAACCTCAGTGTAACACCCTCACTGTAGCAATTCCGTGCATTCTACTGTTCCAGTGACCAGTGTCGATCTGGACAGCTAGAACATCTAGAAAAATATTTAAACTAAAGTGAGGAACCACAATTAACTCAAATATTAATAAGAAAAATTTAGGAAAAATTTTAGAAATAAAATGCAACCAAGTTAAATGAGCTGGTGACCTAGTGATGGGTAACCTAGTGGGAAGTTGTGGTCCTCACAACTAGAAGCCCTAAACCTGGGAGAAAATTCATAAAATAATTTTTGAGACTCCAGAGAAGAGTCATTGAGGTTCCTGTGGCATTAGAATACCAAGAAAATGCTTAGAAAAATTTTTCAATCTGTATAGACAATTTTGGTCTATTAAGCCAAACGAAGGGCATTTTGGTCATTTTGCCTTCAGAGGTGATTTTTGGCTGACTTGTCCAGTTAAGTAAATAATTATTATGACACAAAATGTGAATAAATATTGCTAAAAATTAAATTAAAAATGAGTAGCAAAGAAAAGAAAAGAAAATGAATTAAGATTACAATTTTGACCTCATGCTTATGTCACTAAGCACTCTCACCCAATCACATTGTGACACATGCCCATAAAACACTTAAAATGAGTTAAATGGGCAAAAAATTGAAATGAAAGAATTGCACTCTTCTTCCTCATTTCCCGTCCACCATAGCCAAGAAGCTCTCTCTCCATTTTCTCTTTTAAAGCTTGATTTTCCTAAGCTTCCTCCCCACAAAACCCTAAACTCACTTCACTAAAATCATTCCCACATCTTGAAGAACCTAGTTGTAGCAAAAAGAAGAGAAAGGATTGAAGTTTTGTTACTTAGAAATTCTGCTCAAAGAGGTTAGTGTCCAATCTCCTATCTCTTTTACATAATTCATGTTTAATGGCATGAGATAAGTGGAAAAGTGTAAGAAAAACAAAATAAAACTTATGTATATTCATCCCTACAATTTGGGCAGCCTAGGGATGGTTAGGGTTTGATGAATTTACTTGGAATAAAGTGTTTATGAGTTGCCCATAGCATGAGATGAGTGATTGAACATGTAAGAGTAAGTGAAATGCAAGTGTGATGCATGAATGAACCTTGAAAATGTGGACACTTGAACAACATTAGGGTTTGCTCATGTGATGGTTCATTAACCTTGTAATGGTCAATTAGTGACCATTTGAATGTACATGATGAGGAAATGAAGTGAGTTGAGGCTTGGCATTTGAGTGTGGGTGAGCTGCCTTGGCTGACCTGCAGGACTAAGCATGAGTCCAGCAGGTTTGGGCAGCTATAAATGGAGTTGTAGAGGTTCAATTGGTGCAAGGCCAATTGGACATGAAACTAGACACATAATGGCACAACTTTGGTGAAGAAATCCTGTCCAGAAAATTAAACCAAGTTGACCTAAAATTACCCTAATCCGAGTGACTTGCATTCTACCTGGGCAAAATGACCAAATGAACAGTGTCTATTCATTTGGTCATAACTCAGTGTAGAAAGGTCCAATTGACCTGAACTTTTACTAGCAGAGAGCTGAGATATAGACCTGTAACTTTTATGGAGAATCCAAACCCAAATTTGGCCATAACATGTTTAAAAAGTGACCTGCAATCACTGCACAAAACACTGTAGATTTGGTCAGTCCAGAAAATCTGGAAAGTTTGCAATCCGGCCAGTTATGGTGTTCAGGCCATAACTTGAGCTACAAAACTCCAAATGGAGTGAGTAAAAAAAAAAAGAAATGTAACTAAACACAATAAGGAATAACTTTCATGTTGACAACTTTGCCAAATTCCTACTGTAAAAATAAACAATGGAACAGTAAACACAAGGCTTGAAATATGAAAATTTTGAACAACTAGCACTAAGCTTAGAAATGGTTTTGGCAACCAATACCAACAACTTTAGAATGCAAAATGTAGTATGTTAGGAGTATTAGAAACAATGTACCTATTGCCTATGCAAAAATCAACATTTTAGTTGACTAATGAAATGAATTATAACACCTAAACTTAAATTTCAAGAATTGTACAATTTAAAAGTGTAACATGCCCTAGTACACCTAGCAAGATTGGTTTGGATAGGTTGGCATGCCAATAGAGTTCAGTTAGCAGTACTGCACATGGCATTATGCCATTCTGTGATTTTATGGCTTTTAGCCATTCTGACATTGTGATGATACTTGGCCTTGTGTCTAATATTTATTACGGCTCATTAGCTGTTCTGTCGCACACTAGGAGATACATATGTGACCAATGGTGTGACAGCCTAAGGTACTTGATACCCAGTGTCAGTTTACCCATTTATCCACTCGAGTCATCTAGTATAAGTTACTTGGGCAACCAACAAAAATGAAAGTGGATAAATTTAATGAAATAATGAACATAACAAGTACAAAATCAATAGGACTACAAATAATTATCGAAAATTTATCTGCATAAGACATCAATACATTCACTGCATATTTATTTTCTGTTATTTCTTTTTATTCTATTATTGGCACTACTAAACATTATTGCTTAGCGTGTTGCTTTTTGCCATGTGTAGGTTCTGGAGAGATCAATAGAGAGCCCAGTAGACCACAGACTGGGTGAGACCTTCTATAGCTCTGCATAGTGTCCTTGTCACCTCACCTTCATCAGTGCATTGGTAGGACACTAGGTTTTATTTTGGTATTTTGTAATTAACTTTTATTTTCTCATGTGTAATTAAGACTTATGTATTGTATTTTGGGTATTTATGTAAATAATAAAAATTATGTTTATGAATGAAAAAGTGAATATTTATTTATGACTTTTATATGAATATCATATGAAATGAATGAATGAAAAATGGGATTGTATTTGAGAAATATTGATATTTTATTGATGATATGGAGTTTGGGATTGATTGAAAAAATTGGAAGTGTTTTTCACAGGTTCCGAAGAACTGTTTTCTCCATTTTTAATCGGTACTCTGCTGAATTTTCTATAAAATTTGTGGAACCTCAAATAAATTATAATTTCAATAAATGACTTAAATGAAATATATTATACTTCATAACTATGATAAAAATAAATTAAGGAAGAATAAAAATGATTGAGATAAAATAGGGTGTTCCAGTACATTGTGTGATATATCTTACTCGGCTATACTGTAGACGGGTAAGGGGTGTTACACTCAGTTTGTAATTGGCGAAGTTTTCATAAGTCGCTAATTCTCGACATTGTGTCATGAACCTTGCTACGTGCTCCAAAGTTAACTACCTGTCTTCCCTAGAAAAGACACTGATTTCAAGGATACGATAACCTCTCGAATATGGGTTTTCCCTATTAATGGTGTCAAGATATGGCTTGTGGAATTCTAGGCAGCTAATTTGTCTAAGGCTTAGCCCATACATCTCCTTAACAACATTCCTAGCTGTGTCCATGTTCACTTATGGCACGACTGGGACTACTGAAACCTGAACCATGGGTGCCGACACCTAGGGCCCTAGTGTAGTTGGTTGAGGCACTTGCACCACAGGAATGTTGGTTCCCTATAATTTTTGCCCCCCGAGCCAAAGGTTACCTGTGGTGTAAGTAGTTATTGAGGCACAGGAGCGGTCTGAGGACCTGCAATTACCTCTATATCATAACTGCTCGAATAAGTCACAGGGTTGATGCTTCCAAAAATTTGCATGGAAACACCTATTCTACCACTGGGGTAGCTGACTTGCATTGGTGCTTTGGGTTGTCCTGCCACCTGCTCACCTCTCCTATGGGGTGACCGATACCTTTCTTCAGTCTAAATTTAGCTTCCCTCAACATTAGTGTGACACCCCTTACCCATGTACAGTATACCCGAGTAAGTAATGCCACACGGTGTACCGGCACACTCTAATATACCTTAATTAATTTATATCATGCTTTTGAATATAATTTGTGAAAGATAACTCATTTAAGTCATTTATTAAAATCATAATTTATTTGAGGTTCCGAAAATTTTAAAGAAAATCTGGCAGAGTACCGGCTAAAAATGGAGAAAACAGTTCTTCGGAACCTATTAAAAACACTTCCAAATAATTTTCAAATAATCCCAACTTCAATTCATCAATAAAATCTCAATATCAAGATATCCACAACATTTCTCAATTTCAGTTCTCAATAACCTTTTCATTTCTCAAACATCCATTTCTCATAATACTCATATACAAACAATAAATAAATGCTCAAATTTTGCATTCATAGCCATAACTTTCATTATTTACATGAACATCAGAATACATTACATAAGTTCAAATACATATGAGAATGTAAAAATTAGCTACAAAATATCAAAATGACACCTAGTGTCCTACCAATGCACTGCAGAAGTTGAGGTGACACAGACACTGTGCAGAACTGCCGGACAGACTCACCCAGTCTGCGGTCTACTGGGCTCACGATCTGTATCTCCAGTACCTACGCGTGGCAAAAGCAACGCGCTAAGCAATAATGCTTAGTGGTACAATAGTATAATAAAAGAAAATAGCAAAAAAATAAGTATGTATAGAATGTGTATGATTTCTTTGTTTGGTATTGGTGTATCCGTTATTACATTATCTTGGTCCACTTTCATTCATTTGGTTGCCCAAGTAACCTACACTAGACGACTGGACTGGATAACGGGTAAACTGGCACTGGGTATCTAGTACCTCGGGCCGTCACACCATCGGTCACATATGCATCTCCGGCAATGCAACAGCTACCAAGTCAGAATAATCTCAGGCACAAGGCCAAATCTCGATGCAAGGTCAGAATGGCTAAAAGCCATGAAATCACAGAACGGCATATTGCCATGTGCAGTACTGCTAACTAAACCCTATTGGCATGCCAAACTATCCAAACCAATCTTGTTAGGTATACTAGGGCATTTAAAACTTTTAAATTCTTCAATTGGTGAATTTCAAGTTTTGGTGTTACTATTCACCTCATTGGTCAACAAAAATGTTGACTTTTGGATAGACAATATGTACATTGACTTTGGCACTCCCAATATACCACATTTTACATTTAAAACTTGTTAGAATTGGTCACCATTACCATTTCTAACTTAAAACCAAGAGGGCAGAAAATTTCAGTTTTTGAAGCATAAGTTTACTGTTCCATTAAGCACTGTTGCAGTGGGAATTTGAAGAAATGACAAACATGAAAGTTGTTCCTTAGAATTTCCTTTTTTGAATCACTCCATTTGGAGTTTTGTAGCTCCAGATATGGTCCAAGCCGGATTGGCAAAACTGCAGAATTACCAAATCTACAGTAACATGAACAGTGACTGTGATTGCATTTTTGAATTGGTTCTGGTCATAATTTGGGGTAGGTTCCTTCATGAAAGTTGTTTGTCTATGTCTTGACTTGTTGCTATAAAAATTTCAGGTCAATTGACCAAATCTACAGTGAATTATGGCCAAATGAACAGTTACTGTTCATTTGGTCATTTCTGCAGGTGCTGTTGCAGGGTATCCGGATTGGGGCCAACTTTTGGTCCTCTTGCTTTGGTCTTTTAGGCATGGTTTCTTCAGAAAAAATGTGCCATTATAAGCCTAGTTTCATGTCCAATTGGCCAAACACCAATTGGACCAACACAGCCAAAGTTATGGCTGTCTAATTGGACTGGAATCTCAATCACCATTGCTGCTGTCCCTAGGCAGCATAGTCAATCTCTTTGCCATGCTATTTTTCAGTCCATATTATGGTCAACTTACCTAAAATGGTCACTAATTGACCCTTGAAATGTTCTCTAACAATTTCCTAAGCCAAGCCAAATTTTCACTTCTCAAAACCCTAGCTTCACATTATGTTTTCTAAAAAATGCCTTAGTTAGCATACCAATTTATTATCCATGTAGATATATATCTTAAACATCATTTCTAATTCACTCTAAGTCCAACAAAACACTCATTCCTATTCCTTCAATAGGGCAGCCGAAATTCATGTACACATACACATGAGTTTTGTTCATTTAAATTACATTTTCTTACTAAGTTCAAGTCCCTATTCATGAAATTAAAGAGTTTTAGGTATATAGTGCACTAACCTTTAAGTGGCTGAATTTTCCCAAGCTCAAAACTTCACTTTCTTTCCTTTTCTTGGCTGCCAAACACTCTCCCAAGATGAGTGGACAAATTTTAATGAAGAGAAGAAGGGATTTTATGGTGGAATGAAGAGGAAATGGAGCTTGATGGAGTGTTAATGGTGGTTTAGGCAAGGGCATGGGTGCGGCTGGTTGGGGAAGAAGAATGGCAGATTGTATTTTTAATTCTTTGGTCTTGCTTGTCTCTTTTATTGGTTAATTAAAGGGTTGTCTAATTATGATTGGTGGAAGCTTTTAAATGACATCATAATGATGTCATATTTGGCTTTTTATTGATTTTTCTTTTCTTTTCATCACTACTCATTTTCAATTTCATTTTTAGTAATATTTATTCATATTTTATGTCATATTAATTATTTACCCAACTGGACAAGTCGGCCAAAAATCACCTCTAAAGGCGAAATGACCAAAATGCCCTCCGTTTGGCTTAACGGGTCAAAATTGTCTGTACCGATTGAAAAATTTTTCTAAGTATTTTCTTGGCATTCTAATGCCATGGGAATCTCAACAACCCTTCTCTGGAGTCCCAAAAATTATTTTATAATTTTTCCCCCAGGTCTAGGGCTCCTAGTTGCAAGAACCGCAACTTCCCTCCGGGTTACCCATCGCTAGGGCACCGGCTCGTTTAACTTGTTTGTATTTTATTTCTAAAATTTTTACTTAATTTTTCTTACTAATATTTGAGTTAATTATGGTTCCTGACTTTAGTTTAAATATTTTTCCGGACGTTCTAGCTATCCGGACCAACACCGGTCACCGGAACAGTAGAATTGACGGAGTAGTTACCGGGAGGGTGTTACAATTAGCTTGGGGAGCTCATGGCAATGACTGCCCTTCGATTTCCTTGGTGCTCCTGGATGCCAAATCGGACTCCTCTGACCTAGGAACCTAGCCATCAGGAAGTAACATAGAAATTGGAATGTTATATTTTGCAAAAATAAATTATGCATCCAATTGATGAGATTTCTCTACCCATGAATTGATATCTTTTATTAAAGCATTCGTGATGGTAAACGCTAGTTTTTTCATATTATAAATATTACAAACTGCTCCACCCTGCTTCTGGATTGGGTTAGTGAGCAAGGTAAGTACAACCTCTGTTGGATATGGACTATGGACTTCTTTTCCCTGCGATAGTCACCTTTTGAAGTGTTCCACCATGAGCAAAACCTACATGTTTGGAGCAATTGCAGTAGGATCTCCCTCCACATTCTGAGACTCAGTGATTTTTTTGCTTCTGGTTTTTGGAGGCATGATGTTGCCTGCAAAAAATGATGCTATTGAATGGTGAAACGAGACCTATGTCCCAATGAGCGTGCCAAAAATAATTTCCCTAAAAACAATTTGGCTTACTGACAACTTAGGAAATGCGGACATGCCAGATACTGAGTGTATCAGCTGTGCGCTTTTTTAACTTCTCTCAAACGGTTGTGGGAACCTAACTAGACTAAACGCAACTTCATCAAAACCTCACTTCAAATGAACAATTAAAGTAACATGAAATCGTATTGATTGTTGGAAATTTAAGTACAGGGCTTAGAAAATAAATCTAAAATATGAAAAATAAAAAGACAGATAAAATTAAAGAAAAATAAACTGCTGGAGTTTGTTGTTGTTGATTGGTTGGGGGTTAAACGTTGCATAACAGAGCATATTTATAGCTGAACCTGGCTGATCTTGTGAAGGTTCCGGAAGCAGCACTTACTCATGTCACACGTCCAGTCTATTCTCATAACTCCGCAGCACCTATTTTTTAACCATTGATAACTTGCCGATGATCTGGTAACTTCCTACAATTGATTAACTTCTTATAACTCTCTTTACCTAAAAATCTAATAACTAATAAAAATATTGTCTAAATATTTAATTCAGATCTCATAATTAAATTCACAGAATAAAATTAATTAAATTAATTTAATTAATTATGGACCTAAAGTAACTAATGAGCGAACTAAATTATTTTTTATGCAAACAGTAAAATAGTGAGGTGCCTTCTTTGTCACATTGCCAGTCTTTGGATCGAGTAATGATACAACTATTACTACTCTTGCAGCCTCTTTTGCATGGTGCACGTGAAATTCCAGTGGAGTGCGAATCAAAATTGGGGTTGCAAAATCTAAACCAGCGCCTTCAATTCCAAATGTTTCGCATCAGAAACTGGGAAGTCAGGGTGACAAAGAACACCACCTGCCATCACACGATTCCCATCAATGCCTAATATAGACTGACAGCCACATTACCTCCTGCCCTTGCAACAGGACAAGCCTGAGAATCACGCTCTAGGGAGCTATCTAAGTTGAAAATCTGCAAAGGTAAGTTTAAACAAAAATTAGAATCACGAAAAAATAAAAAATAAGAAAGAAAAAAAAAGTGTAAAAAAAATAGAATAAAAGTAGAGAGAGGGAATTGAATGGAAAACTTGAAAAGGTCTTTCTACAAGTTAAGGATCCTTTTCTGTTATTTGAGAGATGGTGCGTAGCTATACTTTGTAATTTGATAAAAGTTTTAATGGTGTGCTCGAGTAATGAAGAAAAATTTATGAGATTTACATTGAGGTATCTTGTGATTTGGGCTTTTTATTAAAAGAGAAATGATTTTATTTTTTTCTTTCACTTGAGAGTTTATGATTTAATGTCGTTAGCGCTTAAAAGATAAAATGGTTAATAAGATTAAAAATTTCTAATTAAGTTTTGATGTGGTAGGAAAAGTTGACATAGCAATTATGTTAGCTCCACGTCAATGCCACATCAACCATTTCAATACTTATTTTATTTTGGCACTAAGTGAAAATGTTAAAAGTATAGATTCTAAGTTTTTTTTAAAAAAAAAAAAAAAAAAAAAACTCACCCTTAAATTTGTGAAAATTTTTAACTTTTGCACTAAAGTGCAGACAATTAACCACTAATTATCTACTGATCACAATAATCTTTTGCAAGTTTTTTTTTTCCATAGCAAAATAGGTGTATCATTAAGCCAATCACACATCTGACAAAAAAATTGTAATTTTCGCACCCATACACATATATCAAGGTCAAAGTTTAGTATACTTCAATGAATGAGATTAATTGGACATGGATAAGAGACTATAATAACAAGGTTCGACTTTGAAACGCTTAAACTGAATGAATCTCACTTACATACCACCTGAACTAACCCCTTATCACCTGCAAGTCTCTTACTAATGCCTTCTATTATGGATGAGATGCAAAACTCAATAAGGCTCTCTACACAAGGACCCAGTTGCCTGGGGCTTGCTCGATTTGAGCAAATTAAATGGATACAAGGATCGAATAAGTTTAGTCCCAGCCCCAACAATGAAAATCAAAAGCCCCACTTAGAAGCCGACCAGGTGAGCACTATTTAAATTAAATCGAAAATTTAAACCAAATTCATATTTTTTTAGTTATTTAAAAAAAAAAATTGGCTCCATGCAATTTTTATCATTCTCAAATCGAATTAATAGAATTTCGAGTTAAATCCCACATAATAAATAATGGGTTTCACATTCATTTTTATTGGCTAACATTCTCACATTTAACTTTTATTTAAATGACAGACTAATGGACAACACAATTATAAAACAAATTTGTTAAAATTAATTTAAAAAATAGAGGAAATTATAAAAATTAAAAAGCATGAAAGTTCTAAATCTGTAGTGAGCCATGCACATGCATTCCATTCTTGCAGTCCTTCCTATGCACCTTAATTAGAGATATGAATTCGTTCCATAAAGAAGAGCATACATAATAAATATATAAATCATGTAATGAAAAACATTAATTGCAATCAAGGCAAAGATTTAAATATGATTATTATTCTAACAAAAATTTCACAGTTTCACAAACAAGTTCAATATACCCAACAAAAATATCAAGACAATGAAGCAGGAGGGATAGGTATATTCGGCTTGGGAGGAGGAGGTGGACTTGGCTTCCGTTTAACTCCCAATTTTCTAGACCTACAATCTGCATAAATATTTCCAACCACCAACCTCTCATCAATGGTGAAAACGCAATTAAAAGAGCTTGAAGATGAAATTTATTATATGTCCATAGGGAGAGAAAAAGAAAGCACAAAATCTAAATGCAAGAGTTTTATATGTGGCATATACGGTACACAGACCTGCATCAACTAGGAGCATAGGCATGGAGAAGATCATGGAAGTGATGACCAATATGACTAGAACAGGAGAACGGATCAAGGAAGAAAAACCCATCTTTCTTGCTTTCTTAAATTTTTGGCATGCATAATTTGATTCATGAATTTATCAAATATATATACATACATACCAAGATATTACTCAAAATAAAATATAAAAGGAAGTAAAATAAAAGAATTTCTATTAATTAGGATGGAAATTAATCATTAAAGGTTAATTATTAATTACTAGTATAAGATGTATAACTTGATTTATATATCTAATCAATAAAAATTATAAGGATATCTTGATTTTATTGAGAATTTATTATATTTGAAAATAGGTAGCAGCGGAGCTAAAAAAGTATTTTTGGGATTAATATTATTGATTTAATATATTATTTAATTACACTTTTTCTCTATATATTTTTTATTCAATGTATATTTTGAAAGGTTAATATTACACATTTAAAATACCATAATAGAGTATAATTAAATTATAATTTTTTTTAATAGTGTTAATACTTTAAAAAAATTTTAAATATATATTAAAAATAAATAATTCCAATACTGTACATTACTTATATCTTAATAAAATAATATAATTATTTTTTGGGGGGCAACAATTAAAATAAAATAATTTTATCTAACAAAAATTAATTTATATATGTATATGGAAAAATTATAAGGGTTGGGAGGACCAAGGCTCCCCCAGTCTCCCCTCCCTCCGCCCCTAGAAATAGGACACATTGTGATATTAAATAAGATGTTAATTATAAATTAAAATAAATATATTTTTTTTTATTTATTGGTGTGTAGAAGGAAATTGAAGAGGTATTTTCTATTAATTAGACTTGAAATTAATCATTAATAATAGCATTAACATAAAAATAAAGAATCTTAAAAAAAAATCATTTATTTCCTATTTATCAGGACGGGAATCAATTATTAATAAGAAGGTAATTTATAACTAGGTTCAAAACTCACAAGTTAATTCTTAGTATATCTTTTAGGTAGTGTTTGATATAAATAAATTTCATAAAATTGTGTTGAATTCATTTATAATTTTAAAATTTTAGTATTTAATTTAAATGAAAATTCATTTGAAATTCTTAATAATCAATTTCATAGAATTTATTATAACTAAACCAAATTTCATCAAAATTTATAAAATTTGTAAATGAATTTTAAATTTAAATTTATATATATTTCAAGTGATAAAATTACACTCTTATTATATATAATTTTATTTTATTTTATTTATTTTAAATACAAATTTTATTTCATTTAAAATGAATTTCATATTTAATATAAAATCTACCAAACAAACAAAGATATTCATTTGTCAATTAATTTTGTCATGAAATTTATTTGCAAATAAAATAAATTTTACCTTAAAATTAAATCAAACAGGGTCTAACAATTTGGTCTTCAAAATTTAATTCTATTAACAAATTAGTCTCTGCCGTTAATTATTTTTCAATTCAAAATAATTTAATTTCTTAAGTTTTATTTTATCCACAAAATAAATTTATGTAATTATTTTTAATATAAAATAAATAATTACTTAAATATAAAATTTAGATGTATAAATTATTTTGTTAATAAAATAAATGGAATAAGGTTTAATTTGGCCCTTATACTTATTGGGGAGGTTCAATTTAGCCTATTTTTAATTTTGGCCAATTTAATCCATAAGTTTTAATTTATACTCAAATTAGTCTAATTAATAAAAATATTATTTTTTTAATATTAAAATATAATATAAAAATAATTTATTTAATATTTTAATTATACAAATTATACAATATAAAAATAATATTTTAATATCATTTTTAAAATATTTAATTATTTTGTTTAAATAATATTAAAAATTAAATATTTTGTTTAAATAATATTAAAAAATGACTTTTGTTAATATTAAAATATTATTTTTATATTGTATAATTAATTAATTAATTTGTTTATATATCAAATAATTTATTTAAATAATTTATTTAATATTTAATTATTTTTTAATATTAAAATATTATTTTTCTATTTTATAATTAATTAAATAAAAATATTATTTTTATTATTCAATATTATCAATTGGAATAGTAATAATTTTTAATTTTAATTAATTATATGAAAATATAAAAATATTTTTTTATATTTTCAGTTTAATTAATAATATTGAAAAATAAAAATAATATTTTTATTTTTATTAATTAATTATATAATAAAAAAATAATATTTTAATATTAAAAAATAATTAATAATTAAATAATTACACTTTTTTGTTAATTAGATTTATTTGAGCATAAATCAAAATTTATAAATTAAATTAAATTAAAAATTAAAAATAAGCTAAATTGAACATCTGCATAGCCTAATTTGAATCTTATTCCTCAAATAAATTGCTAATAGCTTGCCTAGCACATGCATGTCAGTGAGAGAGACTAATTTAGTTGAAAAATTAATTGGAAGCAACTTACAAACTGGTCTCTTGAAAAAAAATGAGAATTAACGGAGAAAGCTTTGGAATCCTCTTAAACAAGAAGAGAATATCAGCGTTCAATTTGGCTAAATGTCCAGCAAAACAGAGCACCATCCGAACATAAGCATCTCTACATCGTCTCAAAACGAAGAAGAAAAAGGAATTGCACTGACCTATATGAGCCTCTCTATTTCTAGTTAACTTCACTATCTTATTGTGTACCTTGTCAATGTGGTTCTGCAGTACTTTCTCTTTGAGAATCAGAAGCCATGAATGCAGTTTCAAGTAGAATTAAGCCTTACACCTGGTGCCTGAACTCTATTCCTCTCTGCCAACATTTTGAAAAAAGTATGAGGTTCCCAACTGACAATAGCAAAGTGGGAAATGGGAATGCAGCAAAATGTCAAACAATATCTAAATAAAACCAACCTTTGTTGGTAAGGTCTATCATACTGTAAATTTGCTAATAGTATCGTATTTAACAAAAATATAAATGATTATCTTGCATGCAAACAGTGCATTGCATACAGAGTTATCAACGTGCCCCCTGCGAGCAAACACCTGAGTTTCCCTGACATGCATGTACCAGGCAAGCTAAGTGAGCTCTGCAAAGGACCATGCATTTCTGGAAATTGTTAGCTTTTGAAATAGGACTAGTTAATTACTTATGATTGCAGAAGAATTCAGGTAAATAACTGTTGTACTTACATGGAGAATGCCCGCTAGGAAAGCTTTTGTATCCATCCTTTATAACCCTGGCATTTCAATGACAAATTACATCTTCAGCAACAGCATCAAATGCCTGCAGAGAATGCAAATCAACAACAGTGCTCAGGCCAGAAAGCTAGCTTTTTAGGATGGAGGATTTAGAGAAATTTATTTCATTAATTTTTTCCTAAATATGAGAAAGAACATGAAAATAGAGATAAGCCTACCTATTTTCGATCAGGAAAACACCTCCAGAAGCTGTCGATCGACAGCATCTTTGACAGCATCCGTTATAACTCCGGTGACAATAAGAGAAAACAATAGCCCTGAGCTTGCATAATAATGTAATAATACACTCAGCTATTAGCAGCTAAATTTTATTTCATCAAAACTGTGTATAATGAGAAACGTCAATGAGCTATGGTAACACGGTGGTGGAGTGTCTGCTTTACAGTAGAGATCTCAACCAGACCTCCGGCATTTCCCCAACTGAACAGGGAAAAAAAATAAAGAAATTCACCCAATTATCTAGCTACTGAAAGCTTAATTTTAAAAATTTCAGAAGTGATTTTTACGTTCTTTATGGCAATGTTGACACAAGATCAAATCTACTGCAGGTAACTAATGTTTCTGCGTTCATTTCATTTAATTATAAATAAATATTTCATAATAGAGAGTTCATTTATACTTGAATTTTCATGTTAGTGTCATGATGAAGAAAATTTCAAGAATCTATACGTTTTCAGAATTCATTTGTAAGTTTCATCCCCCCCCCAAAAAAAAAAAATGGTAAGTTCGACAAGAAATGCATAATTACCAGGATTAGGATTAAAATGAATGCATGGTTGGATAGAAATTGTGGACTAAATGGAACAGAAATTGTATAAAAAGAAACCTAAGGTGAGAGATAAACTTAGATGGGGGGAGAGAAAAGAAACCAGATCATTTTTGGGAACTATAAAAACTATCTGCAATGGTGATTTGATACGAACGAGTATCAGAGAATGTGCAAATATTGGATGCGAGTGTTACTGAATCGTTTCCAAGGCTGAGAGATTTCAACTTGAAATCTAAGTTGGAGTCATTTGTTAATAATAACTGCACTTTCTTTTCTTAAACATTATGATTTTATTATTAAGAAATTTTTAAGTAAACTCAATCTATCATATATTTTATAAATTAAATTAATAAAATTATTTTATAATAATATAATTATAAATAAATATATAATTTAATTTTTAATTATTCTTTTATATTTATAAAATTGCAAATAAATATAAACAATAAATAGTGATTTGATTTATATTTGTAATAAACAGAATTTACCAAAAAAAAACTCTCTTTATTTTTTTTTTTCATTTCCTGTTATTCCTTAAAATTAAAATGTTTCCATATTTTTTTATATTAGGTAAGCATGCAAAAATTCTGGACTTTTTTACATCCGAAAACTTTCAAATTGGATCAAGTATCGTAAATTAATGCAGGTTTCACACTCAACAGTCGATAGTTAATATATCCATTATACTGTTGGAATTTAAGTAGCTTGTGAAATCAGAGCTATTGTCAATTAGACGTTAACGAATGTATATATATTAAACGTTACTCATATTTTTTTATATTATTTAATTTATATATATATTAATAATAAAATAAATACAATACAATAAATAAAAAAATTATATATTTATTTAATTAATAAAATAAATTATATAAAATAATAAATTAATAATTATATATTTATTTTAATAATAAAATAAGTTATATAATATATATACTTATTAGTATTTTACACGCCGATAATCATAGCTAGATAAAATTTTATTAAATACTTACATAAATAAATTATTATCAGCTATTAGTCATCAATTAACGAAAATAGCTATTAATTATCGGCCATTAATTGTATCTAATACTAAACTCAAAATGTTCTACATATGTATACCTATAAATTTTTAAACCTTTTATAAAAAAAATATTTGTATAAACTTTAAATAATAACATTAAAAACTAAATTTAATATAATAATCAAAATAAAAATAAAATGATTTTATTCCATCAAAAATAATTTTTTTAAAAAAAATAATTTTCTGTGAAACAATTAGAAGATACAAGATATTAATACAAGCAACTTAATGGCATTTGTTTTTATTCTAATTGCAAGGTATCAGACTTCACTCCAAAGGTATAAGACATTAGTGTGAGACTCAACTCACTCTCTTATAACATATATATGCACAACAATTGTTATTAGATTAAAATCTATGAACATGTTTGATATTACTATTAAAATTGTGATTAAGAAAAAATATATATATTTTTTAAATATATTAATCAGAGATATTAAAAATTGATTTAAAATTAAATCACTTTTAAATTAGTAATTCAATGATTAAGTGTTTGTTTTATAGGTCAGATTAAAAAAATTCAAAGTAAATGAAAAAAGGTTAAATATATGATTTTATCCTTAAATTTATACTATTTAATATATCACATTTATGCACTTTCTAAAAAAAATTATAATTAATAAGTGATTGAATCAACGGAGTGAAACTAATATTCAAATAAATTTTACTTAGAAGGTCAAGTGTTTAAATCTTATAGTTGTCATTGTTATGTTTTTACATAAATGTCACTCTCTCAACCGACCGTTAAAAATGCATACTTAAAAAATATATTATATTTATTAACTTAAAAATTTTATAATAATTCAACACAATTAAATATTTAAATAGAAAGGTCATTAATTAATTTTAATGATTATATTATTATTATTATTATTATTATTATTATTATTATTAAAGAAATTCAATACTAATACTAATATTCAATCATTATTATTACAATGTTAATTTTTAACAATTATATTAATATATTTATGAATGTATAAGTTTAACAATAACACTTCATAATTATGAAGTTATTTTCAAAATTATCAAATATTGAATTTGAGTTTTAATTGAGGTAAAATGAAAATTTGTCCTTTTTTTTTAATAAGTGAAGAAATTAGTTTGAAATTGGGGGAAAATCATGTAAACGCCCACCAATGTATATGTGCATAGCATTAATTGAGATTATATGGGGAAGCGGACACATGCCATGATGCCAAAGCACTGAGCTCCATCACCCATCATGTCACTGCATTTAGCAAAATAAATTTGTTCCAAGCAACTTGTTGGAGAAGTATTCATCTAGCTGTTACCCGGTCAATAAAAAGTATTAAGACAGAAATGACCTTTTATATATATATATATATATATATATATATATATATATATATATACACACATATGAACAACAATGATATTAAGCTCAAATTGAGCTAACTTAAATAAATTAAAAAAGTAATTTTAGTCAAAAGTATATTAAATGCTCTATGTTCTTTTTACACTTTTAATTTTATTAACTATTTAAATGACTTATCATTTAAGTCTTCTTTTGAACCTTATAAATCATTTAACTATTTACTTTTATAATTTTAATTTCATCTTTTTTCACTTAAATTTAACAAACAATTAATTTTATTATTTTAAAATAAAATTAAATCAGTCAATTAGATAAATTTAATTAAAAATTAAAATTTAATTCAATTCAATTTAATTAATAAGCGAAAACCTTTGCAGAATGGGAAGAATTTAATGGATTTGATCCTGTCACCTCTAACGTGGAGAAGGAACCACCTAAACTATCACAACATTTAGTTAATCTTTTATATATACATATATGCATATATCATGTTGACTTTTTAAAATTAATAAATTATTTTTTAATTGTATTTATTTTTTTATGATTTGGATTTTTTACCTTTTCTTTATTTTATTTTATTTCTTCTCTAATATTAATATTAATATTGTTTTCTAAAAATGTTTGCATTACCGACCAATTACTAATATATAGTGAATGCATTTTATGCTCATCTTTAATATTTTACTTTCATTTTATTTATAAGATAAAATTTTTTCCATTGTTTAAATTATTTATATTAATTTAAAATAATTAAAAATTATTAACCTATAACTATTACAAAGAAAATTGAAAATTCTTAATTTTATCCATTTATTATTTAAATAATTAATAATGTTAATAATATGATATATTAATACATTAATTTGAATTATTAATTTTTTATATTATTATTAATTTTATAATATTTATTTAATAGTGTACAAGTTAAACTCTGATTCAACTCCGATTTATTCTTAAATCTTTAACCCTTTACTTTCATCGATTTAATTATTAGGTTAGATTTGAAAACTTTGATTAATTTCAATATCCACCAAACAAACTAGTTGAGCTAAATTAACTAAAATTCGGATCGCTAGTCGATTTGGTCTGGTTATAAATCACGAGTCTTTTTCATTTTGAATAAAAAAAAAAAGCCTTTAAAAAAGCCTTTTTTTAAGCAGGTGTCGAACCCTCGACTTATGGGGAAAATAAAAGAACATTTTCACTTAGTCAATATTTGCCTTTAGACATTTACGGTATAGATAATTTATTTTAATGTTATTTTAAATTATTTAATTAGTTTCTTATTTAATTTTTTTATGTATAAAAATTTAATATATTAAAATTTATATTCATTGATATTAAAATGATTATTTTAATTTTTACTCTAAATATTTCTTTTATTATAAGATAATAATTATTTGTAAAATATACCAATCTATTAATTATAATAATATATTATTATTTTTTTTAAAATATTATTAATTTATATATTAATATTTATTTAATAGTATACTGATTAAATCCCAATTTGACCGTAGTTGAATTGTAGACCCTTAAATCTCTTTTTTACTGATTCAATAATTGAATCGGATTTGAAAATTTTAATATTAACTCATATTGAACTCATTTGACCATAACGTTCATTTCTTGATTTGCAGAACCCTATTTCTCTTCCTCTTCCTCTTCCTCCATCAATAAAGCTAAGCATATTGAGTATTCGAATCAAGTTCGAGTTTTGTATGTTAGATATACATTACTTAAATTATTTTATATAAATAACTAATTAAATATAAAATATATATTTTTATAATAATATTTATAAAATTTTAAATATTATATTTTAATTAAATTGAATTTAATTTGAAATCTATACCATAAAGTCTAAGAGGAAGGAGATAAGATACCTTAATTGATATATAAAAATTATGAATGAAGAAATGGATTAAGAGCAATAGCAATACAATTACATATGATGTAGCTTTAAGTATAATCTAATTGTGTTTGTGAATATGATTTACAATTTCAAAGTTTTATATTAAAATTATATTTAAATAATAAATATTATTATACCCTTATATATTAATATTATATATATTTAAATAGTATATATTCTAAAGGTGATGTGGTCTATAAATCAATTTGTAGCATGTGTTGAAAAAGGTTTTTAAACTTGATTTGGTCATTCAACTAGTAAAGATAGAGAGTTAAAAGGTTTAAAATTCAACCAAGTTATATTAATAAATAAATATTATATAATTAATAATAATGTTTATATTATAATTAATAATTTTATACATTTTATAAATAATTATTAAAATAAATTTAGTTAAGTTTTAAATATTTTTTAGAAAAAAAATAAAATTTAAAATAATATTATTTAATTATTTGTAAAAAAATTTATAATAATAAAATTTATTCGTATTAATGAAATATAAATATTAATATATTAAAATTATATAACACAATAATTAGAAAAATTTTATATACTTTTTACTATTTAAAAGATAATAAAATAGAACAATAATTTAATAATTTAATATAACTATTGATATTATTAATTATTTAAATTATAAGTGGGAGAAGCTAAATTTTTTTAAGGTTAATAATTATTAATGATTATATATTAATATAATATAATATAATTTAATAAAAGAAATAATTTATAAAATAAATAACCAATATATATATATATATATATATATATATATATATATATATATATATATATTTTATTAAACCTATAATTAGTTGTAAAATATCTTTTGAGGCGCAAGGATCGAATTATGGTGTCTCTCCTTGCATTTTTTCTTTTTTGGTTAAAGTGTATTGATTCGATTGCAATACTTATTTTAAATCGCAATACTTATTTTAAATTAGTTAAATTTTTGATTCATTAGTTATTTAATTGATTTACATTGATTTAATTTGATTATGTGA
Source organism: Hevea brasiliensis (assembly GCF_030052815.1). Taxonomy (NCBI): domain Eukaryota; kingdom Viridiplantae; phylum Streptophyta; class Magnoliopsida; order Malpighiales; family Euphorbiaceae; genus Hevea; species Hevea brasiliensis. The sequence continues at coordinate 100,878,536 of NC_079494.1, forward strand.
AATTTAAATTTTTTTTAATTAATTTACTTTGATTTAATCTAATTCTATGAAATTTAAATTTAACACTCAAATCGAATGAATTATTGATTTAATTTGTAAGTAAATTAATTTGATCAATCAAATAAATTTAGTAATCAATACATGCATGTATGACACCAAAATTTACCTTCAAGTCATTAAACTTTTTTATAAAGATACATTAATTATAAAAATATTTTTTTATTATTTTCATTAATTAAAAATATAATTAATACATTTAAGTTGACAAAATAAGAGCTATTTAGTACTACTCCTATATGAATATTATTTGGAGAGCACATTCGTCGCCGATTCTGCTGTCTTGGGTTCTGCTTTTCTCTTACAATCTCCTCGTTCGCCGGAAAAATGTGAACTCCTTGAAGTCTTAGGTTTATTACTTTTATAATCCGCCATTTCAGGACAACCATCATTTTTCTATCTGGTGCCAGCCTGTCTAATCACGCACCATTCTCACTTATCATCCACACACATTGGCATTTTTTTTTTCTTTTAATAAAAAATATATTTATTAAATCTGATTATTGTATTAAATAAATTTATAAAATGGCACTTATTAAGTTGATTGATTCACACACATGTCATGGTGGGGCTGTATTTTTTTTTTAATTTATCTGATTTATTATAAATTTAAAATATAATATATATTAAAAAAATATTATTTAAATTTAATTTAATTTAAAATATAAATATAAATATGTAAAATTTATTTATATATTTTATTTATTTATTAGATGAATTTCGATATAGGGCTTATATTTAAGTTTATAATAAATTAAATATATACATAAAAATCATATAATAAAATTGGGACGTATATATTTATTTCTTAGATCATATATTGATTTATATCAACCGTCTTCAACCTGCACTTCTCGTCCATCACTCTCCCACCTCAACATCCTAGGTTAGAATCCACCATTCATGGATCCCCCGCCCCTCCCAGTCCCACCCCTTCCTGCTACCTCCGCCACCAGCATACACATCAACTATCCGGAGTCCGTCGAGTCCTCTCCCCGCTCTCACATGGCTGTCGACAATTTCCATGAGTCCCTACCACCGGTCCCAAGTGCCAAGCTCCGCCTAATGTGCAGCTATGGAGGCCACATTATCCCTCGCCCGCACGACAAGTCCCTCTGCTATGTAGGAGGTGAGACAAGAATTGTAGTTGTCGATCGCCACTCCTCTCTCTCTTCCCTAACATCTCGCCTTTCCCGCATTCTTCTTGATGGGCGTTCTCAATTCACTCTCAAGTACCAGCTACCCCACGAAGACCTCGACTCTCTAGTGTCTGTAACCACAGATGAAGATCTTGATAACATGGTTGAAGAATATGACCGGATAACTTCATCGGCGTCATTGGCTTTAGCTCCCTCTCGTATCCGCTTGTTCCTTTTCTTTAACAAGCCCGAAACTGCAGCATCTATGGGGCCACTTCTTGCTGACTCTAAGTCAGAGACATGGTTTGTTGATGCGCTTAATGGTTCAGGTTTATTTCCAAGAAATCTCTCAGATTCTGCCACCGTAGATTGCTTGGTGAATCTTGATGACGAGCATCGTCATCATGACTTCGAGGCTCAAGCAGAGGGTGTAGAAGGCGCAGAGGGAGAGAGCAAGCAAGAAAAGAATAATGTACCGGTGGAAGTACTACATCATGATGTGCAGGCTACGATGCCAGACTCACCTATAGTGGAGAATTGTTCTTCATTTGGTTCATCTTCTTCTTCCCCTTCAATGTGCAACCTGCCGCCTATTCGGGTTCGTGTGGAAGGTCATCACAAAGTTGGCGTAGAGGAACAATTTGCACAGATGACATTCGCGCAAGTTGTGCAGAAACAAGATGATGGGTGCGGCCTTTTATCTGCAGCTTTGCCTCCACTTCCCACAGCAGTAGCTGCAGTTGGGAATGTGGCAACGCTTAATCCTGCAGGCGGTTCTAGCGAGAACTTGAGTCGGGTTTTATCAGATGACGAGATATCAGATCAGGGTATGCCGGTCACTTTTCGAAAACCACCATTGCCTCTGAAGCCTGTGCAACAAAAGGCTGGTGCCTGCGGTTACAATCTGCCTTCACCAGATTCAGTTGCAAGGTATATGTGAACTCTTCTTATTTAATTTCATGATAAAACAATAGCAAGATCTAGGTGAAATTGGTTTCCCTGCTGTTTTTAATTGTTGTTAACAGGCCAATTAAGCAAATGGCTTTCATTGAAACAGAGATTGGGAAATAAATAATCAGTGTCTTTTGATTGATGATCTAACTATGCAGTGATTCTGCAAGTTCACTCTCCAAGACCATGTATTATCAAGAACAATATCAAGCTGCATTGGGAGACAGCAGGGCTCCTCTGAACCCAGATGCAAAATGTGAAATTTCAGTCCCAAGCTCTCAAATCCAAATCCAACCAGCTCCAAATCTCGGGTACGGGTCGCCGACACAGTTTGATCAGCAGCAACAGCAACAATTGGTACACACCAGCACACATTTTATACCCCATCCTGCCACAACTCCATTGCCAATTTCATCTTACTACCCACTTTATGCTCCTCCTCCTACTCCATCACAGCAAGTACAGCCTCAACAACCACTTGATACGCAATCCCCTGTATATGTAATGCCTGTTGCACAAACCCAAACATACATGTCTGCTCAATCTAATATCGTGGAAACTGCAGCTACTGTAATAACCCCAAGCCACCCACCATCACCTCCAACTCCTAACATAGTTGCTGCTTCTGCAGTTTACAAGGACACACTTTCACATCCACCCCTTTACCCCACAAAGGCAGCAGGCACCAGCGCCGTCCTAGCTAAGCCCGAAACGGCTGCAGGTGTTTATAGAACAGCCGTGACCTCAACACCCACATTTGTCCCAATCCCAGCTGCTCAATTTCAGCAACAATATGTGGGTTATGCTCCGGTGCAACAGCTATCTCAATCCATTGCCGTTCCTGCTGGTGCTAATGCTAATTATGGTTTTGAATATGCCAATGCCACACCTGAACAAGTCTATTACACTCATCAGATTCAAGCTTCCCCATTGCCTTCTCAGTACCAAACCATGACCCCAGCTGCTGCTGTAGCTCTAGCTGATGCTTCAAATCAGCTTCCAACAAGCAACACCATGCACCAGATTGGAACCTCCCAGCCTCTCTAAAGTACTATTGGGTCTTCCTCTTGTTGCTAGTATTCTACGTTCCTTTTTTAGTGGGAAATGAAGGAGAAGTCTTTTTTTGCTTCCCTTGAATATATGTATAAGACTGATATTGAATAAAAATTCTGTACAAGAAAATATTTGTTGAGAAGCAAGATTCCTACACCGCTATTTATTTATACAATAAATTCATCAATGGTTGTTGCTAATTTTTCAGTGTAAATTTTTTTAAAGCAGTTTTAGGAGAGAATATGTTTACTAGGTATAAATAAGGTGTTGGAATGAATTACCAAATAGTATTTAGTACAAATGATTAAGTACAAATGATTAAGTACTCTTAAATCTCGTTGATAAATTTATCTCTTAATAGCCAACATGGCATGAAGAGGATTAATCTTGATTTATTAGGTTAAAAATACCTATGAAATATATAAAAGAAAAAAAAAAGTGCTGAAATGAATTTGAACTTCTCAAGTGTACTCTTACCTGATGCACTATTAAATAAACTTTATAATAACAATTGAACTATGTATATATGTATAGAGAGAGAGAGGAATCTATCTCTTTCTAATTAATTATTTGCCTTCATTAGGTAATTTAAAAAAAAATAAAGGAAGAGGAATTCGGCATACATATATTTTAACTAACAATTATATATGGATTCATTTTTCTTATTTTACGAAGAACTTACTTTTACACAAGTGAAAGGATGAGGTTGCATTTAGTTTATAAATCAGTGAAATTTATAAGTATTTAGTTTGAATTATAAATTAAAAAAAATATTTAAAATAAGTTATAAGTGATAAGTGGAATAATCTTATTTATGAATTATTTAATTATCTTAAAATTACTATTTTATCAAATAAAAAGTTATAGTTTATAAGTCAATTAAATTTACCTATAAGTATGGCATTTTAATTATGGAATCTGATATTGGTTTCAAATTCTATCGCTCTTTCTCTAAATTCTCTTTTTCTTTTCTCTCTTCTTGAGTTTTTTGGGATTACCATTGATGAATATTTTTATTAGTGATTACCTCTCCTCCTTTGAAAAGCTCAAAATGAGCATTGATTTTGATAATAACAAAACTCAAATAGAATCTATCTAACTTAATTTTAAGTGATGTGTAGATTCTTTCTTTTATTCATGAAGAATCTTTGAGATTGCACAAAGGAGGAAGAACACTCAAAGGCATCTCAAGATGAATCAAAGTTAAAAAAGAACAAGATTATGAAAGTTAAAACTCAAAGTAAAGGTATGAAAGTCATAGAGTTAGGAATTAAGTATTAGAACTTGTGTAAAAAGAATAGATGAAAGTTTTAGTCAAATGGAGTTCAAAATTATTTTTTCTTTCAATTACTTTATAAAATTTTCTTTCATCATGACCTTGGATATTGCTATTGGAATATATATTTTTAAGGTCTAAATTAGATTTTTAAAGATTACAAGTTGAAACAGGCATCTGACAAATTAGTTTGCTAACTTGTTTGCTAAAATATTAGTTTGCTAATGTGTTTGCTAACTAGTTTACTACTGTAGCCAAAATTTCATTAGTTTGCTAAATGATCAAAGTTGCTCAACTTCGTACAAAAAGACAAAATAATGGCTATTTTGCCTAGAACAGAGTGTATAACATTCCAAAAAGATTTCAAACATTTTAAAGTGATTTGGGACTATAAATACACCTTCTTTACTTCATTTTACACTAGATGAAAGCTTACAATTGCACTTCAATCTTGATTTTTCATTTATTGCTTTCATTCAAGAGCTTTAAAGTCTTTGAGCTATCATCGGCAAATCAACTCATCTCTTCTTTATATTTCGATTTGTATTGAGTGAGAATGAGTGTTAAAACATTAAACTGAATTTAAGAGAGGTTGTACAAGCACCTATTGAAGCTTGAGAGTGTGAGTGCTTGAGATAGCCCTTGTCAAGGGTTCAAGCTACCTTGGTAAAAGCTTGGTGTTGAAAAAGTTGTAAAGTGCTTTTGGACTCTTGCCTTTAAAAGAGAAAATAGTAGAAAGAAGACTCAAAGAGGGTTCTTTGAAAGAGTGGATGTAAGCTAGTTAAGCCGAACCACTATAAAAATCATTGTATTTGATTTCTCCAACCTTAATCTCTTTACTTTTATGTAATTTAAATTTCTATGCATAATATTGAATGATTGATTGAATAGATTGAGTTGATATACTTGAAGATATATTGAGTAGGTTGAGAAATTGGTTGAATATCTTGTGATGCATGTTATGTCAAAAATTGCTATAAACATTGATTGAAGCTTGAACTGAAATTTAGGGATACATTATTGAAACACATATCATTTTCACAATATATAAAAGAGTACCTAGTTGAACAAAGCCACAATTTTTCATTAGGCTACAAGCAAGGGTCAAAAAATTGTAAAGTCTAATTCACCCCCCCTCTTGGATTATTTTTGGGACAACAAATTGGTATCAGAGCCTGTCTCTCTTGCTTAAGGTGTCACAACCTTGAAGTGATCCGTAATGGTTGGTTCGTCTAGCAACACTATCGGTATACCCGCACCACTAGCTGAAGGCTACTCAATTACTAGACCACCACTCTTCAATGGCACTAATTACTCATTTTAGAAAGTGAGAATGAGAAATTTTATACAATCCGTAGATATTGACGCATGGAGAATTATTAAAAATGGTCCACATGTTCCTCAAAAGAATGGTCAAGGAAATACTAAAATTCCTAAAAATGAAGATGAATTTGATGACAATGATTGGAAGAAAATTTCTATAAATGCTAAAGCTATTAATATTTTGCATTGCTCACTTGACCTAAATGAATACAATCGTGTTTCAGGATGTCAATCTGCTAAGGAAATTTGGGATAAGCTTGAGGTCATTTATGAAGGAACAGATGTCGTCAAGGAGTCCAAAGCAAACCTCCTTATTCGAGATTATGAGCTATTCAAAATGAAGCCAGGAGAATTAATTGCAGATATGAGTACAAGGTTTACCGGTTTTGTAAATCTTCTCAAAGCACTTGGTAAAAGATTTGAGGAAGCCGAACTTGTGAAGAAAATTCTTAGATCACTTCCAAAATCTTGGGAAGTAAAGACTACAGTTATCCAAGATACCAAGGATTTTAAAACTTTCACCTATGATGAACTCATTGGATCTCTCATTGCATGAGATGGTATATAAGAAAGATGAAATTGAAAGAGCAAAAGAAGAAAAGCATTGCTCTCAAGTCAAATAAGGATGAAGATAAGAAGAAAGGAGTTGTACTTAAAGTTGACTCAAGTGACAACTCAAGTGCTTCAAGTGATGATGATGATGAAATGGCTATGCTTGCAAGGAAATTCAAAAGAGCTTTGAAGAAGGGAGGAAGTAAATACAAGAAATTCCTGAAAAAGTATACTCCCAAGGATAAACGTTTCAAGGATTTAAAAGAAGAAGTTGTATCTTATGAGTGTCACAAACCAGGACATATCAAGCCCAAATGTCCATTGCTCAAAAAGAAGAAAGGAAAAGAAGACAGGAGCAAGAAAGCTATGAAAGTAGTATGGAGCAACAGTGAAGAATCTTCAAATGATGAATCAAGTGACAAGGAGACTGCTCACCTCTGTATGATGGCATTCGAAGAGAAAGTCAAAAGTTCACAAAAGGAAGAAGAAAGTGATAATGAGGTAAACTCTTCTAAATCTCCTAATGTAGAGGAACTTGAGCTTGCATTTGCTAAAGTATATGATGAGTATAGAAACTATAAAAGAAAGTGCACTAAAATGAATTTAGAAATTGAATCATTGAGATCACAAAATATTGCCATGTCCAATGTGTATAAAGAAAATGAATTTTACAAAGGACAAATTACTTTGTTTAAAGAGCTAGATTTGGAGTTGAAAAACTCAAAAGAAACTTGTGAAAAGCTCATTGAGAAAAATAAAGTTCTTGAAGCTAAAATAGAATCTTTGACAAATGATTTGGCAAAATTTACTAAAGGAAAAGAAACTCTAGATGTACTTCTTGAAAACCAAAGAATTTCAAATGAAAAATATGGAATTGGTTTTGACGGTTTCATGAACTATGGTAAATACAAGAATTATTTCATTAAAGCATCTACATCCTCCTTGCCTAATGTCACATGTTATTATTGCAATAAAAGAGGTCATATGATTAGTTCTAGTGCACTTAGGAAGGGTCTTCTTAAGGTAAAGAAGGTATGGGTGCCAAAGGGAACTTTACCTAAGTCACTAACCCCCAAGGACCCAAAGTTGCTTGGGTACCTAAAGCTAAATGATTAAAATTCAAGTTTGTTTCAAAGGGATGAAGGAAAGTGAAAAATGATATATAGATAGTGGTTGTTCAAAGCACGTGATCGGTGAAAAAGAGAAGTTTTCAAAAATTATAATGGTAGATGGAGGACATGTGAAATTTAGAGATAAAGGAAAAGGAAAAATAATTGGAAACGGCACATTGGAACCAAACCTTGCATTGAAGATGTGTCACTTCTTGAAGGTTTGAAATACAATTTGCTAAGTGTAAGCCAACTTTGTGATAAAGGTTTTGAGGTAAAGTTCATTTCTTCTCTTTGTACAATCAATAACTTAGATAATGACACATTGTTCATTGCCAATAGATCTAATAATGTTTACTTGCTTGACATGAATAACTTTAAAACTAATCATGGTACATGTCTAGTATCTTTTGATAATTCTAGTTATTTATGGCATAGAAGATTAGGATATGCAAGCATGCATACACTTTCAAAATTGTCCAAGAAAGAACTTGTTAAAGGTCTTCCTAAGATTAATTATGAAAATGAATTTCAATGTAGGGCATGTACACTAGGAAAGCATACAAGAGCATCTTTTAAATCTAAAAATATTGTTTCTACCACTAGGCCATTAAAATTGCTTCATCTTGATTTGTTTGGACCCATGTCTCCTGCTAATCTTGGTGGAAAGTGTAACATCCTCACTTTAGCTAGTCCGTACAGTCTACTATTCCGGTTGTCGACACCATATTTTGGCCGATCCCCAAAATCAATAAATTTCAAAACTGATCCCCAGTACTAAGTCTCTCTTTGCTAGCCAATCACATTTCCGATCTCTCTTTACCAAACAATCACATTTCTGACCTCTCCTCAAAAGGAATCAAACCAATACTAAGTCCCCATGTCACTTAAAGCCTTGCCGATCTCTCAAACCAATTGTCAAATATCCCGAATAGGTCAATTACATTCCCGATCTCTCTCATCAGACGAAACTGAACCAGCACTAGATCTTCATTTTAAAAGTTTAGGAATAATCAAGTTAAGGTTCCAATCCGGTTTAATGGCGATCCTGATCTTAAGTACTCAAGCCAAATTTCCAATTTTAAATTAAGTCCTGTTTAGTGTTCCCTGCCGATCTCATGCTTATGGTGTTTTCCGACCTCATACACTTAGATCAATAATCACTTTCAGTTGTCATTCTAATATGTTCAAACAATCAAGTGCTTACGCAATTTAGAAACTTTTCGATCACAATCAATCATTGAACAAAAGGGGAACTTTCATTTCATTTCAAAATTTATACAAGTCATTCGGCTGGGGGTGCCCCAGCCTGAACTACATGTTGTTCATTTTTTCTCTCACCTTCAGCCTCCTCTTCACTATCCTCACCTTCGTCCTTGGGAGCCAGGTTGGCCATCCAGGAGAAGTTCTCCTCGGGATAACGCTTCTTGAGCTCAGCCAGGAGATCTCTGTGAGCATTCACATAAGCGCTGGCCACTCCGGTCACCATTTCTTCTTCTTTCGCCTTGAGCTCCTCAGCAAGATGAGCGAGTTGAGCAGCTTCATCAGCTCGAAGCGCCTGAACTCCCTCGAGAACACGATCTCGCTCGGCCAGAACATGAGCTTGCTCGGCCAGCTTGTCCTCATAGAACTTCATTCGTCCCTCAATTTGAGATATGTAGTCCTGAGCGGACGAAAGTTGGGATCGGAGAGAAGACACCTCATGACCCATCTTCTCGACTTCCTTACCCAAGCGATGAGCCTTCTCCCGGACCATGTCCTGGTTCACCAAACACTCCACGTTCAGGCTCATAGATCTGGTCAAGATGTCATCAAGGTTATCCGGAGACAGCCTATCCCGATCTTCTCGAAGGCAGATGGAGGACGCCAAGACCTTAGCGAAATCGGGGTTTTCTCGAACCGTGCGATTCTTCTCCAGTGAGTGGATCAAGACTTGGGCACCACGGGAAAGGGACCTTACAGGAGGTTGGGAAGGACCCCCTTCCGCAATCGGAGCGATTGGAGGAGGTGGAGGAGGCTCTTCTTGGCGAGGAGGAGATCGGACCACTTCTATAACTGGAGGCCCAGAAGGTTGAGACGAGCCTTCCTGTATTTCCCCGGGCTCATGACCAGGCATTTGAAGCAGCTCGGAACGCTTCATCTCCCGTACCTTCTGGGAGATCTCTCTCTTCCGCTTCCAGCTCTCCTTAGAGGCTTCGCCGCTTGTCATACCTGCACAAAGAAGAGGTCAGTGAGATCGCTAAGGTCCAAAGATCTTAGATATAGAAAATACCGATACCGAGATCAGAGAGTTGAAGCCCGCGATCTTGACCAGTGACCAGCTGCATAGTCCAATGGTATAGCTCGGCTGTCACTGTATCCAAACAAGAGAACTTCTCTCTGGACGCCTGTTCCTTCAACTCCATCACCATTGCACCCTCTTCCCTATTTAGGGCGATGTGCTTCGTAAGCAAAGGACCCTGATGCAGCCAGTTCTGAGGGAAGCCCTCAAAACCGTTCGGAATTTTGCTCCTCAAGATGAAGAAGCAGTTCTTCCAATTCTTCAAGGAGGAAGGTAGGTCGGTAAAAAGCCCACAATGGGGTTTCGCCTGAAAGAACCAATACTCGTCGTCCTTACGACGAGTTAGCCTATGCAGTTCAGCGAACACCTTAGCTGTAGGTCGGAGCCCCTTAGCTCGGCATAGGCCTCGAAAGGCTACTAAGATCTGCCACGAGTTCGGGTGAACTTGGGCGATGCACACTTGGTGATATTTTAAAACCTCTTTAAAGAAGTCGTCAAGAGGGAACCGCAGCCCGGCTTTTAACTGTTCTTCATACACCATGATCATATCGTCCCTCTCAAAGAAGTGATCTGCTCGAAGGTCGCCATGACACTGGATAAGTTCATACGAATCAGGCCGGATGTTGTACTCCTGGCTGAACGACTGCAGGTTGGTTTCTTGCAAGATTGATGGCAGCTCGTCCATGGGAAGGTTTGGGCGATCTCTAGAGATCGGATTACATTAAAGGGGAAATTACATCATTTGGCCGATTTCTAGAGATCGATAGAACATCCTATCTCGCAAAGGCCTTTGTCAAAGCCAAGTCTTGTGGCTGAATCAAAAGATGTGTTTGATCGGGAGACTGGCCATTGACATCGGATAGATGTACAGCTTAGATGGAGTGATTATGACTCTCATGAGGATGGAGAGTCACCTCCGCTGTCATCGACCAGAACTGAGCTGTAGTCGGGACGCCCGATGTGGTGAGGAGCCAAATGAACATCAGCGGGCAATCACTGAGGTTGAGGGGAATGTTAGCAGTCTTCTCCCCCGAAATCGGCTCGCCAATTATGTTGGCAAAGTAATCCGAGATCGGTATGATCGATATTTTCGATCTTGATCGGGAAATTAGTCCAGTTCTCTCACTGTCATCAAATGAGATTATCATTACGTTCCAATCACCGGGGTCGTAAATTTTCAGTCGGGGCATAAAGAAAATGGCAGGAAAAAGATAAAAAACAGTTACCTTGGCCATAAGTTCACCGGAAAAGTTAAAGCAGAAGAAGAAAGGAAGAAAGGTAAAGAGGAAGGAATGAAAGGTGGGAAAATACTCCAGTCGAAACATATATATAGGGGAGGGTCTGAAGCATTTATTATTAGCAGAAACCGAAGCGAATGCCTTGGTAACCGAAGCAATAAATGCTCTGACCGAATTGACCCAGATAAAGGAGAACACCCTGAAAGGGGAGAGATCGGGAAGGCGTTCGAAATGAGAGATCGGAATAAGGTCGGAAGGGATAGGAGATCGAAATACAAAGAGAATAAGACAGCTTCTAATAACCGTCGTCAGAATCAGAGCCGAGGTAGTTAAAGCGTCGCAGACGGAATCCTCACTGCACGCCTCAGAATTGCTCGCATTACTGACAAGTGCCAGAGTATGTCACGACAGTGCTGTACATCTCAACCTCCACCGTTGATCTCATTTGTAAGGACGAGTCCAGAGCCCTTGGATCAAAGAAGAAAACGATAAGACCGGCGCCTTTTATTCCTAGCCCTCGGATCTCCCCGGACAAGAGAATTTGGGACCGTCAGATTAGAAGAAGAAAATGACAAATATTCTGAAGGGGATCTCGGCCCTCCGTTCTGATTCTCTTTAATTCCTGTGCCTCAGATCATGTCCTTTGAAATCCTGACCCTCCATCTCCCTGAAAATAGATCCTGACCCTTCAGGGAAAGCACCCGGTTCCTATAAATACCTGCATGAAAATTGTTCAAGGGACGGGCAAAAAAAGGAAAAAAATACTGAAATATAGCGGAAGGACTCTGAAACTTAATTCAGCTCGTCACTCTGCTATTTTGAGCTTTCATAAGAAAAACTTTGGAAACCAGTTTTCTGAAGTATTTTCATGCAAAGGGATTTTGAATACTGAAACTCTCCATTTTCAGTTTGTTCATTATTCTGTAACACTCCTACTGTCTTTATTTTCACTCCCGTTGTTCAAACTTAAATTCATTCAAACTCGGGTATTTCAGCAAAAGTGTCCTTCATTTCAAAGCGAACCTTAATCCTCCGGCTATCAACCTGCAGTCCTATCACGTTTTGTGATTCCGTAGTTAGTTTAGTAGATTTGGCTCCTTACAGGTGAGTGTTTATATTGCTGCTCTACCAAGTGCTCGTTTTATTTCCTTTATTTCTGTGTTTATAATTTTCACCAAGTTAAAAAATGCAAAGAAGGTCATTCTCGAGTTTATTTCTTTGTTAATCAGTTCATCCTTTTGTTAGTCTTTATTACCTCTTAATACAGGAGTTCCAGTCCCGAATAGCGTAGAAGTAGTTAGACAAAATGTAGGTAACTGTGTTTTAAGTGTTTCTTTGAAATAATAGAAGATCTGGATAACAAGTCAGGAAAATAGTAAAGTATTAGGCCAACATAGAAAACGATTGGGAAAACGTCACAAAGCGAAGTAAAACTAAATCTTAGCTAAATGAATAGAACAGATTGGGTATCAAAAAGGTATTGGCTAGGCGACCACTCAGAAGGTCTGTAAAATTCAGTTCGGTATCCCCTGAGTTTCCAAGGAGTTAAAAGAAGCCTTATCCCAAGCCCCCGGCGTCTTTGAATGCCAGAACCCTTAGTTCTAGGATTTCGTGACGGGTAGCTGTGATCAAATTTCGAGATATCGGAAAAGTCCTTATCTGACTCTTATTAGAAAAAAGAGATCGGAGAAGAGTTCTTATCCGATTCTCAATCTAAAAATTTTAATAAATATTTAAAGGAGATCGGAGGAGAGTTCTTATCTGGTTCTCACTTAAAAATTTCAACAAATATTTAAAAGAGATCGGAGGAGAGTTCTTATCCGGTTCTCACTTAAAAATTTCAACAAATATTTAAAAGAGATCGGAGGAGAGTTCTTATCCGGTTCTCACTTAAAAATGTCAACAAATGTTTAGAAAGAGATCGGAGGAGAGTTCTTATCCGGTTCTCACTTAAAAATTTCAACAAATATTTAAAAAGAGATCGGAGGAGAGTTCTTATCCGGTTCTCACTTAAAAATTTCAACAAATATTTAAAAAGAGATCGGAGGAGAGTTCTTATCTGGTTCTCACTTAAAAATTTCAACAAATATTTAAAAAGAGATCGGAGGAGAGTTCTTATCCGATTCTCAAGCCTAAAAATTTTAATAAATATTTTAAGGAGATCAGAGGAGAGTTCTTATCCGATTCCCAACTTAAATTTTAACAAATGCGTAAGATGATTCCCCAAAAAATAAAACAAATATGCAATAGCAACTCACTAAGGTTGTCTCATTTACTTACGTATCTGGGTAATCCGGATTAGTGAAAAGTCAAATATTCCTTTTTGTCAAAAGGATTAACATTTCCATTCAAACCCTCCTAACTATAAAGAACATGAAGTTAAATCTGCTTACCCTCGTTGAGGGACGAGGTGGGGTGCCTAACACCTTCCCCGCCCGTTTACGGACCCCGAACCTAGAATCTCTGTTTTTGAAGTGGTTTTATTTTAACTTACTTTCGCAAATGGTTTTCTTTAATTTCCCTCAAAATTAAAGTGGCGACTCCTCACTTTTTCCACTTCGGTGAGTGTTCGTCCAGGAGACCGCAAAACACCTTGCAACACCGGTGAGCAGTGTCGGTCCGGACAGGTAGAATGTCCGGAAAAATATTTAAACTAAAGTGAGGAACCATAATTAACTCAAATATTAATAAGAAAAACTTAGGAAAAATTTTAGAAATAAAATACAACCAAGTTAAATGAGCCGTTGCCCTAGCGATGGGTAACCTAGTGAGAAGTTGCGGTTCTTGCAACTAAGAGCCCTAGATCTGGGGGAAAAATTATAAAATAATTTTTTGGACTCCAAAGAAGGGTCATTGAGGTTCTTATGGCATTAGAATGCCAAGAAAATGCTTAGAAAAATTTTTCAATCGGTACAGATAATTTTAGTCTGTTAAGCTAAACGGAGGGCATTTTGGTCATTTCACCTTCAGAGGTGATTTTAGACTGACTTGTCTAGTTAGGTAAATAATTATTATGATCTAAAATATGAATAAATATTGCTAAAAATTAAATTGAAAATGAGTAGAAAAGAAAAGAAAAGAAAATGAAGGAAATTTGAAATTATGACCTCATGCTTATGTCATTATAATGCCTACACCAATCACCATTCACTAAATACACTTAAAAGAGACAAAAATGGGCTAGAAAATGAACAAAAAATCAGACTTCTCATTTCTTCTTTCTTCTTTGCCGTGAGCCTCCACCATAGCTACCATTTTCAAGCTTTTTAAAGCTTGATTTTCCCTAGCTTCCACACCATAAAACCCTAACCTAGCAACATAAAAAATTATTCTATCATCTTGGTGAGTCTTTTGGGGGCAAAAAGAATTAAAAAGAAAGAATTCTTATAAGCTTTGGATTAGCTCCCTAAGAGGTTAGTGACTTAACCTTAATTTTTACTTTGAATACATGTTTAAGGACTATGTATGAGTAAGAATTACAAAGGAAAATTGCTAAATACCACTTGTATGCCATCCCTCATTTTCGGCAGCCATGGTTAGGGTTTGATTGTGTTGAGTTAAATGAAGTTAAAAGGTTGTTATGGCTGCCCATAATATGCATCTACTAAGTGGATTGATGAAATGAAGTGAAAATACATGTGTGGTAATGTTTGGGTTAGGGTTTGGGTGGAGAAATGGGACTTTGACCATGTGATAATGAAAATAGGTTTTAGTGGTCAATTAGTGACCATTTGGTTCTGTTTAAATAATAAATGAAGTATGTTGAGTGGTGGAGTTTGGGTTTGGTGTGGCTGCCCATGGTGACCTGCAGAATTGGACATGAGTCCAGCAGGTTTGGGCAGCCATAACTTGAATTGTAGAGGTTCAATTGGTGCAAGGCCAATTGGACATAAAACTAGACACATAATGGCACAGCTTTGGTGAAGAAACTATGCCCATAGAACCAAACGAAGTGGACCAAAAGCTTGCCCTAATCCCAGTGACCTGCAGTCTGCCTGGGCAAAATGACTAAATGAACAGTGTTTGGTCATTTAGCCATAAATCAGTGTAGAAAGGTCTAATTGACCTGAAATTTTACCAGCAATAAGCTGAGATATATACCAACAACTTTCATGAAGAAAACTAACCCAAATTATGAGCAGAACATATTCAAAAGGTGAGTTGCAGTCACTGTTCATTGCACTATAGATATGAGTCGATCGAAATGCGGGCGAATTTCAATCCGGCCAGTTGTGGTTTTTGGACCATAACTTGAGCTAAAAAAACTCAAAATGGAGTGATTCAAAAAAGGAAATGAAACAAGACAAAATAAGGAACAACTTTCATGTTGATCAGTTTGCCAAATTCCCACTGCAAAATTGACCAATGGAACAGTAAAGACAAGGCATAAAAAGTGAAAATTCTGCCTAACTAACATTAAGCTTAGAAATGGTATTGGCAACCAATACCAACAAATTTTGAATGCAAAATGTGGTATGTTGATGATATTAAAACTAATGTACCTATTGTCTATGCAAAAGTCAATATTTTTGTTGACTAATGAATAGAATAGTAATACCAAAACTTGAATTTCAAGAATTGTGAAATTTAAAAGTGTAATATGCCCTAGTATACCTAACAAGATTGGTTTGGAAAGCTTGGCATGCCAATAGGGTTTTGTTAGCAGTACTGCATATGGCTCCATGCCATTCTGTGTTTCATGGCTTTTCATGCCATTATGTGATATAATAGCCTTTGGCTATGTTATTTGAGTTGATATACTTGAGTTTTAACCCTGATAATTATTACAGCTTGTTAGCTGTTCTGTTGCACACCGGGGGACACAATGTGACCGATAGTGTGATGGTCCGAGGTAATTAGTACCCAGTGCCAGTTTACCCGTTTATCCAGTCCAGTCAACTAGTATGGGTTACTCGGGCAATGATAATAAACTTTATCAAATTTTAATTGAATAATACTGCAAATAATATCAGAAATTAAGTCTACCCAAAAAAATGTAAACATACATTCTGCATACTTATTTTTATTTTATTTTATTTTATTTTATATTGTCACCACTAAGCAGAATTACTTAGCGCGTCGCTTTTGCCACACGTAGGTACTGGAGACCTAGCTGGGGAGCCCAGTAGATATTAGACAGGGTGAGCCTTCAGAGCTGCATCCGGGGTCCAGAGTCACCTCACATCTGCATTGCATATGGTAGGACATTAGGATTTTGGGTAGCATTTTGTATTTTGCATTTTGTATTATGTATTAGTTTTGGGATTGTAACTATCAACTCTTGTAATTATGTAATAATGTAAATATATGAATTTCATGTTATCGAAATTTTCTGTATAATGTATGTTGATCAATGAAATGTTGAGAAATATTTGTGAATATGCTTCAAGTAATGAAGTAAACAGAAAAGTTTTGAAAATAATATTGTGATTTGAGATTGAGATTTTGAGATTGACTTGAAATGTGTATAATGGAGTTTGGATTTGGAAATTATAATGGAAGTGTTTTTAAACAGGTTCAGAAGAACTACTTTTCCAATTTACAACCGGCACTCTGCTGGATTTTCTATAAAATTTGCAAAAAAATTCAGATTTATCAAAAATTGAAAATAAATGAATTAAAAGGTATAAATTGTAATAGAAACATAAATTGGTGCTCTGGCACACTGAGTGGCATAACTTGCTCAGCTACACTGTAGACGGGTAAGGGGTGTCACATTTAGTGGTATCAGAGCATCGGTTTAGGCGTTTCTGGGCCTAGATAGAGTGCATACCATTGCATTGCATTTGTGAGTGTTGAGGTGACACTGATGCAGATCTGTTTGTTTTCTTATTTTGAATAGGATATGGATCCTGCTTCACAAAGAGTAGTTGATGAAGAGGTGGAGAGTCGTGCTCCACTGAGGGCTGAATCTGGGGGCAGGGGAGAATCTGCTCCACCAGCAGCTGAGGCACCTACCCAAGCTCAGTTTGCTCTATTTCAGCAAATGACTGAATTCTACCGACAAATGATGGAGGCAATACCGCCACCACAACCACAGCCACAACCTCCAGCACAACCACAGCCACAACCTCCACCAGTACCACAGAAATCTCATCTGGAGAAACTGCGAAAGCATGGGGCTGTGGACTTCTTTGGGAAGAGGGAGGATGATCCCATGGCCACAGAAAACTAGTTGGATAGAACCATCAGAGTGCTGAAACAGCTAAACTGCACCCCCGAGTAGAACCTGGTGGGTGCTGTGTCCCTACTTCAGGATGATGCATATCAGTGGTGGGACACAGTAACCAGTGAGGTGCAACTGGAATGGATCACCTAGAAATTCTTCCTCACAGAGTTTAGGAAAAAATATGTTAGGAAAGTGTATTTAGAAGAGCGAAGAAGGGAATTTATTAATTTGAGACAGAGACAATTGTCAGTGGTTGAGTATGAGCGTGAGTTTGTTAGACTGAGTCAATATGGGAGGGAGATAGTCCCTACAGAGGTAGAGAGGTGTAGACGGTTTGAAGAAGGGCTCAATGACAACATCAAAGTCATGATCATAGCATTGGAGATCACGGATTTTGCTAAACTGGTAGATGTTGCATCAAAAGTGGAAAGGGTCCGAATAAATGAACAAAATAGGGGACAGTCAAGTACACCGACTGATAGTAAGAAGTTTAAGGGTTCTGGTTCACAAGATCAGACACAAGGCCACAGAGGCCAGATTGGAATATCTATAGCTAGCTCCTCGGGCACAATAACAAAGGGATCAGCCCCAGTGCCTGAATGTATGCATTGTGGTAGAAGACATAGAGGGGAGTGTCGATTGTTAATTGGAGAGTGTTTCAAGTGTGGGGCTACGGATCACTTCATAAGAGATTGCCCTCAAAGGAGTGGTTCAATAGCTCCGGTACAAGTTGATAGACCTTCCCCTACAGTTCAAAGGGGTAAAAGATCAGGTAGAGCAGAAACGGCTGACATTTCACGGAAGATTGTTTCTGAGACAGTTGAAAAGCCCGAAGTCAAGGTGGCACCACAAGTATATGCTATGGAAGCTCAGGAAGAGCCAAACCCAGACACTGATGAGGCGATACAAGGAAGTGAAGAAACAAGGAGGTAGCAACTCCACGATTACTTAAGTCAGGTAAATTTCGAGGGTGAAATTTTTCTTAGAGGGGAAGAGTTGTAATATCCTCACTTTAGCTAGTCTGTACAGTCTACTGTTCCGGTGACCAGTGTCAGTCCGGACAGCTAGAACGTCCGGAAAAATATTTAAACTAAAGTGAGAAACCATAATTAACTCAAATATTAATAAGAAAAATATAGGAAAAATTTTAGAAATAAAATACAACCAAGTTAAATGAGTCGGTGCCCTAGCAATGGGTAACCTAGTGAGAAGTTGCGGTTCTCGCAACTAGAAGCCCTAGAACTGGGGGAAAAATTATAAAATAATTTTTGAGACTCCAGAGAAGGGTCATTGAGGTTCTTATGGCATTAGAATGCCAAGAAAATGCTTAGAAAATTTTTTCAATCGGTACAGACAATTTTAGTCTGTTAAGCCAAAAGGAGGGCATTTTGGTCATTTCACCTTCAGAGGTGATTTTTGACCGACTTGTACAGTTAAGTAAATAATTATTATGATCTAAAATATGAATAAATATTGCTAAAAATTAAACTGAAAATGAGTAGAAAAGAAAAGAAAAGAAAATAAAGGAAATTTTGAATTATGACCTCATGCTTATGTCATTACAATGCCTCCACCAATCACCATTCACTAAATACACTTAAAAGAGACAAAAATGGGCTGGAAAATGAACAAAAAATTAGACTTCTCATTTCTTCTTTTTTCTTTGCCGTGAGCCTCCACCATAGCCACCATTTTCAAGCTTTTAAAGCTTGATTTTCCCTAGCTTCCACACCATAAAACCCTAATCTAGCAACATAAAAAATTATTCTATCATCTTGGTGAGTCTTTTGGGGGCAAAAAGAATTAAAAAGAAAGAGTTCTTATAAGCTTTGGATTAGCTCCCTAAGAGCTTAGTGACTTAACCTTAATTTTTTACTTTGAATACATGTTTAAGGACTATGTATGAGTAAGAATTACAAAGGAAAATTGCTAAATACCACTTGTATGCCATCCCTCATTTTCGGCAGCCATGGTTAGGGTTTGATTGTGTTGAGTTAAATGAAGTTAAAAGGTTGTTATGGCTGCCCATAATATGCATCTACTAAGCGGATTGATGAAATGAAGTGAAAATGCATGTGTGGTAATGTTTGGGTTAGGGTTTGGGTGGAGAAATGGGACTTTGACCATGAGATAATGAAAATAGGTTTTAGTGGTCAATTAGTGACCATTTGGTTCTGTTTAAATAAAAAATGAAGTGTGTTGAGTGGTGGAGTTTAGGTTTGGTGTGGCTACCCATGGTGACCTGCAGAATTAGACATGAGTCTAGCAGGTTTGGGCAGCCATAACTTGAATTGTAGAGGTTCAATTGGTGCAAGGCCAATTGGAAATGAAACTAGACACATAATGGCACAACTTTGGTGAAGAAACCATGCCCATAAAACCAAACCAAGTGGACTAAAAGCTTGCCCTAATCCCGGTGACCTACAGTCTGCCTAGGCAAAATGACCAAATGAACAGTGTTTGGTCATTGATATGAAATTTTACTAGAAATAAGCTGAGATATAGACCAACAACTTTCATGAAGAAACCTAACCCAAATTATGACCAGAACATATTCAAAAGGTGAGTTGCAGTCACTGTTCATTGCACTGTAGATATGGTCAGTCCAGAAATTCTAGACAGAATTTCAATCCGGCCAGTTGTGGTTTTTGGATCATAACTTGAGCTAAAAAACTCTAAATGGAGTGATTCAAAAAAGGAAATACAACTAGACAAAATAAGGAACAACTTTCATGTTGATCAGTTTTCCAAATTCTCACTGCAAAATTGACCAATAGAACAGTAAAGACAAGGCATAAAAAGTGAAAATTCTGCCCAACTAATATTAAGCTTAGAAATGGTATTGATAACCAATACTAGCAAATTTTGAATGTAAAATGTATTATGTTGATGATATTAAAATCAATGTACCTATTGCCTATGCAAAAGTCAACATTTTTGTTGACTAATGAATGGAATAGTAACACCAAAACTTGAATTTCAAGAATTGTGAAATTTAAAAGTGTAATATGCCCTAGTATACCTAACAAGATTGGTTTGGAAAGCTTGGCATACCAATAGGGTTTTGTTAGCAGTACTGCATATGGCTCCATGCCATTCTGTGTTTCATGGCTTTCCATGCCATTCTGTGATATAATAGCCTTTGGCTATGTTATTTGAGTTGATATACTTGGGTTTTAACCCTGATAATTATTACAGCTTATTAGCTGTTCTGTTGCACACCGGGAGACACAATGTGACCGATGGTGTGATGGTCCGAGGTACTTAGTACCTAGTGCCAGTTTGCCCGTTTAGCCAGTCACGTCAACTAGTATGGGTTACTCGGGCAATGATAATAAACTTTACCAAATTTTAATTGAACAATACTGCGAATAATATTAGAAATTAAGTCTACCCAAAAAAATGTAAACATACATTCTGCATACTTATTTTTATTTTATTTTATTTTATTTTATATTGTCACCACTAAGCAGAATTGCTTAGCGCGTCGCTTTTGCCACCCGTAGGTACTGGAGACCTAGCTGGGGAGCCCAGCAGACATTAGACAGGGTGAGCCTTCAGAGCTATATCCGGGGTCCAGAGTCACCTCACATCTGCACTGCATATGGGAGGACATTAGGATTTTGGATAGCATTTTGTATTTTGTATTTTGTATTATGTATTAGTTTTGGGATTGTAACTATTAACTCTTGTAATTATGTAATAATGTAAATATATAAATTTCATGTTATCGAAATTTTCTGTATAATGTATGTTGATTAATGAAATGTTGAGAAATATTTATGAATATGCTTCAAGTGATGAAGTGAACAGAAAAGTTTTGAAAATAATATTGTGATTTGAGATTGAGATTTTGAGATTGACTTGAAATGTGTATAATAGAGTTTGGATTTCGAAATTATATTGGAAGTGTTTTTAAACAGGTTCAGAAGAACTGTTTTTCCAATTTATAGCCGGCACTCTGCCGGATTTTCTATAAAATTTGCGAAAAAATTCAGATTTATCAAAAATTAAAAATAAATGAATTAAAAGGGATAAATTGTAATAGAAACATAAATTAGTGCTCCGGCACACTGAGTGGCATAACTTGCTTAGCTGCACTGTAGACGGATAAGGGGTGTCACAGGAAGACATATGCTTTAGTTATTGTTGATGACTGTTCAAGATATATATGGACATTCTTTCTTGCTCACAAAGATGAAACTTTTGAGAAATTCATCTCTTTTAGTAAAATGGTTCAAAATGAAAAAGGTTTTTGCATCACATCTATAAGAAGTGATCATAGAACTGAATTTGAAAATAATTTATTTGAGAAATATTGTGATAAACATGGAATTAGCCATAATTTTTTAGCTCCTAGAACACCACAACAAAAAGGGGTTGTAGAAAGGAAAAATAGGACTTTGCAAGAAATGACAAGAACTATGTTGAATGAAAATAATTTGCCAAAGTATTTTTGGGCTGAAGCTATTAATACTTCTTGCTATGTGTTGAATAGAGTTTTGATAAGACCAATTTTGAAAAAGACCCTCTATGAGCTTTGGAAAGGAAGAAAACCAAATATTTCATATTTCAAAGCATTTGGATATAAGTGTTATATTTTAAATAATAAGAAGAAAAACTTGAAGAAATTTGATGCTAAATCCAATGAAGGAATATTTCTTGGGTATTCAACAAAGAGTAAAGCATATAGGGTGTTTAATAGAAGAACGTTAGTTATTGAGGAAACTATTCATGTTTTGTTTGATGAGGCTAACCCTTCTATTAGAAGGAAAAATATTTTTGTTGATAATGATGAGCAGGTGTTTGGAAAAGAAAATGTAAAATCAAGTCAAGAAATGGAACAAATTGATGATAAAGATGAAGAAACTCAAGGAGATACCACAATAGATGTCCATAATGCCAACAATGATCAAATCAATGAAGAAATACCAAATTTGCAAGAATTACAAATGAATGAACCCCAACATGAAGATTTACTTAAAGAATGGAGATTCCATAGAAATCATCCCCAAGAAGACATCATTGATGATCCATCTCAAAGGATGATAACTAGAGCACAATTGAGAAAATATTTTGGTAATTTTGCCTTTGTTTCACAAATTGAACCTAAATATTTTGAAAAAGCTCAAAATGATGAAAGTTGGATTCTTGCCATGTAAGAAGAATGTCGACACCATATTTTGGTCGATCCCTGAAATCAATAAACTGTGAAATCGATCCCCATCACCAAGTCTCCATTCATTTCTGGTCTCTCTTTATGGGGATCTAAACCGACACCAAGTCTCTTTGCCAGACGATCACATTTCCGATCTCTCTCCAAAGAAACCGAACCAATACCAAGTTTCCGTATCGCTCAAATCCTTACCGATCAATTGAATCAATTATTAAGCCTCTTGGCCAATTAGTCACATTTTCGATCTCTCGTCAAGCGAAATCAAACCAACATTAGGTCATCGTTCCATCCAGTTTTATTTTCGATCTCCCTTTTAAAATTTTATGGATAATCAAGTTAAGGCTTTAATCCGGTTTAATGACGCTTCCGATCCTAAGTGTTCAAATCAGGTTTCCAATTTTAATAATCTTAAGTCCCGTTCGGTGTTTGTTCTCAGCCGATCTCATGCTTACAATGTTTTTCTGACCTCTTATACTTGGATTAATAATCACTTTTAAGTTTGATGTTCTAATTGGTTCAGACAGTTAGGCGCTTGTACAACTTAGATTCTTTCCAATCTCCTCAAGTCATTAAACAAAAAAAAGAACTTCATTTTATTTCAAAATAAAAAATACAAGTCATTCGGCTGGAGGATCACCCCTAGCCTGTTCTACATTGCGTTCACCCTCTCTATCACCCTCAGTCTCCTCCTCGCTATCCTCTTCGTCTTGGGGAGCTAGATCCACCATCCAAGAGAAGTCCTCCTTGAGATAACGCTTCTTGAGCTCGGCCAAAAGATCCCCATGGGCGTTCACATAAGCCCCGGCCTCCCTCTTCACTGCCTCTTCTTCTTTTTCTCTGAGCTCTTCAGTGAGGCGTGTGACATCAGCTGCTCGGAGCGCCTGAGCTTCCTCAAGAACATGAGCCTGTTCGGCCAATTTATCCTCGTAGAACTTCATCCGCCCCTCAATTTCAGCTATGTAGTTTTGGGCGGATGAAAGTTGAGCTCAGGCGGAAGCCGCTTTCTGACTCACCTTTTGGATCTCCTGCTTTAAATGATGAGCCTTTTCCCAGACGATATGTTGGTTCACCAAACTCTCCACGCTCAGGCTCATGGTCTGGGTTAGGATATCGTCGAGACTGTTCGGGGTCAGCCTATTCCGATCCTCCTAAAGGCAGATGGAGGCCCCCAAAACCTTAGCCAAACCAGGATTCTCTCGAATAGTTCGATTCTTCTCCAGCGAGTGGATTAGGACCTGAGCGCCGCGGGTAAGGGTCCTCGAAGTGGGTTGAGAAGGACCCCCTTCCACACTCGAAGCAACTGGTGGAGGTGGTGGCGGCTCTTCATGTCAAGGAGGAGACCGAACCACTTCTATCTCAGGAACCGGTGGTCCTGAGGGTCGGGACGAACCTCCCTACATTTCCCTTGGATTGTGCCTTGGCGTCTGAGAGGCCTCGGCGCACTTCATCTCCCGCACTTTTCTGGAGACCTCTCTCTTCTGCTTTCGGCTCTCCTTGGAAGCCTCGCCGCCCGCCATGCCTGCACAAAGAAAAAGTCAGTGAGTTCGCTAAGACCCAAAGATCAGAGATATAGAAAGTACTGAGGTCGAGGTCAGAGAGCTAAAGCCCACGTTCTTCGCCGGTAATCAGCTGCATTGTCCAATGATGCAGTTCGGCCGTCACCGCATCTAAACAGGAGAACTTCTGAGTGGCCGCCTGATTCTTCAGCTCCATCACCATTATGCCCTCTTCCCTATTCAGGGTGATGCGCTTCGGAAGTAAGGGGCCCAGATGCAGCCAGCTACGTGGGAAACCCTCAAACCATTTGGAATCTTGCTCCTCATAATAAAGAAGCGGTTCTTCTAATTCTTCAGTGAGGAAGGCAGGTCAGTAAAAAGCCCGCAATGCGGCTTTGCCTGAAAGAACCAATACTCGTCGTCCTTTCGACGAGTTAGCCTATGTAGCTCAGCGAACACCTTCGCTGTTGGACTGAGTCCCTTAGCTCGGCAGAGGCCTCTGAAGGCTAATAGGATCCGCCATGAGTTCGGATGTACTTGAGCTACACATACTTGGTGGAATTTCAGAACTTCCTTGAAGAAGTCATCGAGAGGAAACCGCAGCCCGGCTTTTAATTGTTCTTCGTATATCATGATCATATCATTTTTTTCGAAGAAATGATCGGCTCAGAGATCGCCATGGCATCTGATAAGTTCATATGAATCAGGCCGAAGGTTATATTCTTGGCTAAATTTTTGCAGATCGGTTTCTTGAAGGATTGACGGCAGCTCATCCACGAGAAGGTTTTCTCTCCCTGAGGGATGCGTCCGTCTTGAGGGACCCGCTTGACCATGGGCTAGAACGGAGGATGTAGGAGGATCAGATCGCTCGCTTGGTCCAACCATCTCAACTTCATCAGACGACCATAAAACATGAATGGAAGGGGGGCTCGTCACTCTCTGACCCTCGGCACCACTCATTTTCAAAGAAAAGAGAGAAATTTAACTAAAGAAAAGATCAAAACCCTTACCGGAGTGTAATCGGTGTCGGAACAATTTGGAATCGCTTGCGAGGTGCTGAAAATGACATAAGGGAGCAACTGGCTGTCCCTTCCCCTATTTATACCCGTTTGAGCATTCAATGCTCACGGTATCCCAAGCGACGCATCGGTCAGCAAAATTCGCCAGCTTTTCTGACACGTCTCAAGAACATTCCAGAAACTCATTAAATAAATAAGGGGAGATCGACTAGTTAAAGATCGACGAATTAAAGTAGATGTTCAGAATTATAGATCGGTTAAGGGATATTCAGTTAGGAATCGGATCAGATATGCACATTAGAGATTGGAAAGTAATTAATACAATAATAATAAAATGATAATTGTCAAAATAAGATCTCATTTCCAAAAGGTCAGATTACATCATTTGGGCGATCTCAAGAGATCGGATTATATTAAAGGTCAGATCACATCATTTGGGCGATCTCTAGAGATCAAATTACATTAAAGGTCATATTACATCATTTGGGCGATCTCTAGAGATCAGCGGTACATCCTACCTAGTAAAGACTTATGTCAAAGCCTAGTCTCGTGGCTGAATCAAAAGATGTGTTCGATCAGGAAACCAGCCATCGACATCGGATAGATGTACAGCTCAGATGGGGTGACTATGACTCTCATGAAGATAAGAGAGGTCATCGTCAATGTTATAGCTCGGAACCGAGCTGCGGTCGGGACACTCGATGTGGTGAGGAGCCAAATGAACTTTGAAGGGCAGTCACCAATAATAAGAGGGAAATTAGCGGTCTTCTCGCCCGAAATCGGTTCACCGATTAGATCGGTCGCCCGACTTGAGATCAACGCGATCGACATTCTCGATTTGGATCGGTAAATTATTCTAGTTCTCCCATTGTCATCAAAGGCAGTTATTGTGATTTTCTGATCATCGGGATCATAAATCTTTAGTCGGAAAGCAGAGAAAATAGCCGAAAAAAGACCAAAAGCAGTCGCCGTGGTCATAATGTTACCGGAAAATTAGAACAGCAGGAGAGAGGGATGGAAATCGGAAAAAAAGGAATGTGGGAGAAATTTCTGATCGAAGGCATATATATAGGAATGGTTTGAGCATTTATTACTAGCAGAAATCAAAGCGGGTGCCTTGGTAATCGAAGTAATAAATGCTTTAACCGAATAAGCTCGGATGGAGGAGAAAGAGCTGAAATGGGAGAGATCGGGAGAGGGGCCCGACATGAGAGATCGGAAAAAGGCCATAATGGCAAAGATCGGAAGGGATGTGAGATCGGAAAGCAAGAAGAGGATGAGATCAAATCAGAGCCGATGTAGTTAAAGCATTGCAGATGAGATCAAATCTCATCGCACGCCTCATCTGCAGAATCGCCCGCATTACTGACAGGTGCCAGGACATGTCATGACAGTCCTGTACATCTCGATCTCCACCGTTGATCTAACTTGTAAGGATGAGTCTGGAGCCCTTGGATTAAAGAGAAGGCGACAAGACCGGCGCCTTTTATTCCCAGCCCTCGGATCTCCCTTGACAAGAAAGTTTTGGAACCGTTGGATTAGAAAGGAGAAAGGACAAATATTCTGAAAAGGATCTCAGCCGTTCATCCTGATTCTCCTTAATTCCCAAGCATCAGATCATGTCCTTTAAAATCCTAACCTTCCATCTCCCTCAAAGAAAATCCTGACCCTTCATTGGGAGTACCCGTTCCTTATAAATACCTGCATGAAAACTGTTGAAGAGGGGACGAAAAAAAGGGGTGGTGATTATAGTGGAAAGGCTTTGAAAATTGATTCAGTTTTGCTACTCTGCTATTCTTAAGCTAGAAAAACTTCAGAAACCAGTTTTCTAAAGTATTTTTCTTTGAAGGAGTGTTGGACACTGGAACTCTTGATTTTCAGTTTGTTCATTGCTCTGCGATACCCTTTCTTAGTTTCAGTTCTGTTTTCATCACTTTTATATCCACTTTTATTTTCCGAGCTCAATCTCATTCATTGTCATTCTGGTTCGATTACACTCTAACTTGGTATTCTTCATTTCAAGGCAAGCATTAGTCCCCAGACTATTAGCACGCAACTCTGCAACATTCGTGACTCCATAGTTAGTTTAATAGGTTTAACTTCCTACAGGTGAGTGTCTGAACCATTGCCCTATCCAGTGTTTGTCTTTATTTTTTTTATATACTCGTAATTTTCGTTAAAGTTTGTCTTATGTTAGAAGGTCCCACGTAGATGGTTATTCTCTTGAGTTTATCTTTTGATACATCAATTCATGTTATTTATTTATTCTTGGTCTTTTATTATCTCTTAATGTAGGTGTTCTGGTTACGGGTAGCGTATAGGTAGTTTGATAAAATGTTAGTAACTCTATCTTAACATAAAAGTTTCTTTAAATAAAAGTTCAGATAATAAATCAGAGAAAATTATAAAAAACGAGCCACTAGACTAGATCAAGAAGGTGACTAGGTAGGGTGGGGGAGTCGGAGTAAAATCAAATTTCAGACTAGCAAATGAAATAGAGCAAATATTGCTTGCCGAAAGGTACTGGTAAGGCGATCATATAGGAGATTGGTAAAAATTCAGTCTGGTTTCCCCTATCTAGTCACAAGGTACCGATGAGTTAAAAGAAGCCTAATCGGGGTTCCCAGTGTCTTTGGATGCCAGAACCCTTAAATTTCAAGAGGTCGGGGGAGAGTTCTTACCTGATCCTCATCCAAACCAAATAGGAGATTGGAGGAGAGTTCTTATCCGAGATCCTTTATCAAAATTTTAAAAAATATTAAAAGAGATTAGAGGAGAGTTCTTATCCGATTCTCAACCAAAATTTTAATAAATATTAAAAGAGATCGGAGGAGAGTTCTTATCCGATTCTCAACCAAAATATTAATAAATATTATAGAGATCGGAGGAGAGTTCTTATCTGATTCTCAATTAAAAGTTTTAATAAATATTTAAAAGGATCGGAGGAGAGTTCTTATCCGATCTTCAATCAAAACTTTTAATAATCATTTAAAGAGATCGGAGGAGAGTTCTTATCCGATTATCAACCAAAATTTTAATAAATATGTGGAGATCGGAGGAGAGTTCTTATCCGAGATCCATCATTCAAACTTTAAATAGAGTATCCCCAGAGATCGGAAAAGCTTTTACCCGGATTTTCTCAAATTCAAACTAAGACAGCACAATACGCAAAGTAACCCCCTAAATAAAACTAATACGCAACACCAACTCACTAAGGGTCATCCTATTTATTTATGTATCTAGGTAACCCGAATTAGTAAAAAATCAAATATTCCCTTTTATCAAAGGGATTGACATCTTCATTTTAACCCCCCCTAACTATCAATTTTAATTTATAAAGAGCGTGTAAGGTTAAATCTGCTCACCCTCACTGAGGGACGAGGTGGGGTGCCTAACACCTTCCCCACCCGTTTACGGACCCCGAACTTAGAATCTCTATTTTTGAAGTGGTTTCATTTTAATTTATTTTCACAAATGGTTTTCTTTAATTTCCCTCAAAATTAAAGTGGCGACTCCTCACTCTTTTCCACTTCGGTGAGTGTTCATCCAGGCGACCGCAAAATACCTTGCGACAGCTTGGCGACTCCACTGGGGACATCTTTTTTTTCACCTTAATCCCGGATTAGAGGTCCAAAAGCAAGATTTAATTTTATGCTAAAACTGTAGTTAAGTGGGTTTAATTTACAAAACTAGAAATCTCAATCTATTGATTATTGTTATTTTTACTAACCATTTTGCGTATCTCGATTGTCTTATTCCCTACATCACTCTTCGTCTAAAAAAAAAAGGAAAAGAACTCCCCCATACTGGGAAGAGGTAAAGGTGTCCCTTCACACACTGAACACTCACACAATGTCCTCACACACTCCAGCCCTATACCCGGGCTTTCTTACCCTTTTAGGAAAATAGGAGGGAGTCATGTAGCGGTACCCGTGGGTTTTACCCCGTTAGTATCCGTGAAGGCTTCTGCTCAGATTGAAACTCGTTCTATTTATTGTGATACCCATGGAACTTTCCCGTTAGTATCATGGTGATAAAATGGGGCTCTGCTGTTTATAGTGGGGCAATTTGGGAACCTGTGGCTTTTAGAAATTTAGACCTTGAGCTAAATCGTCACAATAGCTGGAAGCCGTAGCAAACTACCTCATAAGATAGAACTATCTGATTAGGTAGCACCTATTCGGTATCAGGACTCTCCTTATTTCAGGACAAAAGGGACATACTTGCTCTCACCCTATTCTGTTTGTTTTTTTATGTTCTCATTTTGAGGGTAATCTTGGATCATACTATTAGGAGGACCTACATGCTTTTCTACTTTGATAAACGTGTAGGTGTCACCCTGCCAACAGTATAATTCAAAATTACCTGAATTCGTCTTGCTAACAAGTTCTCTCTACAGGCATCACCGAATTAAGGTCTATAAAAGAATAAGCATTATTTTTAACATGGCATTTTCGAGTCAGTCGGCAGAAGAAATTCCTAGACCGGAACAAAATGCTAAACTATGGTTCGAACCGCCTTATAGTTCATTGCCCCCGTAAAATGATGTCACCAGGGCAGATACTAGCCCGTTACCTCCGTTGAACCCAAGCAAAGTTGAAGTAAAAATGATCAGTCTCGAGGATCTATCTAATGGTTGGAGGTCGCTTCCCAATCAGGTCAAGGCGCAATTTGAGGAAAAATATGGAAGGATTGCACCCTGGATGCGAGTCAAAGTCCAAGTCCCAGTATTGAAGGCCATGCTATCAGTTTGGAATCCCAAGTATGGGGTGTTTTCCTTCAATGATATTGATACTACCCCCACTATGGAAGAATATCAGGCATTGCTAGAAATTCCTTATGCGGTGCAGAATCGGATCTACCTACACCTTGAACATAGGTAGACCTGGAAACGGTTCGCACACATGTTGGGGATTCCCTCGGAAGAAGCATAGGCAAGGGAAACTGTCAAAGGAAACACGCATGGATGGTATTGGACTTACCTTAAGAAGTGGTTAGATTGATACATCCAGGATGAACAATGGGAGCAAGCTTTATTGGCACTTGCTTTGGGGATCTATGGCTTGATCTTGTTCCCAGGGTCTCTGGGAATTATAACCGGCAGCGTTGTGGAGATATTCTGGGCAGTGGAGAAACAGAGAGTCAACCCGATACCAGCAATTCTTGCAGAGACTTTATTGACACTTACTTACTGTCTACGACAAGGCAAGGGGTCCATCATGTGTTGTTCTCAATTGTTGCACCTCTGGATCGTCAGTCACATGTGTCCTGTAGAGACAAAGGGGTTAACTGGGTATCTTGACCAGCCTCTTATCGAGAAAATGACCAGATTAGTAATCAGCCTAAAGGACGAGCTGCAGTGGTAAGAGCAGATTCTAAGCTTCAACAGCCATAACTATTGTTGGAAGAAATTGTGGACGTCGGGTCAACCCATTTTGTTCAGCACAGGGGGTAATCGTTTAGTGTCCCTAATTGGAGTGACTGGACACACAAGTTATATGCCAGCATTAGTAATGAGGCAGTTCGGCTCAACCCAGTCCGCAATCAGTATTGAAGAATACCACCAAGGTCAGTTCTATCATGAGCTCGATAGTGAAGAAGAGTTGAAAGTAGCTCGCAAATCCTGGGAAAACATCATTATGATGGAAAGGTCACCTAATGGTCCGAGTGTCACAGGCGATTATCTTAAATGGAGGGCTGGCAGGGATCAAGGACACCTAACTGTAGTGACCCTCGTCGAAACATCCTTTCAGAAGAAGCTAGTGCTCATTTGGCTGACTCTCTACAAAAGGCAGATATCGAAAATCGGCAATTACAAGAACGAGTAAGACAGTTAGAGGACCAACAACAGATCTTCAAAATAAAAGTAAAAAGGTTAAGGGAAGAAGCAAGGGCCGAAAAGACAGAGTTTGAGAAACAAGAAATGTGGTGGGAAGAGGAAAAGAGCTCTCTTCAAGCTACAATGAAAGAAGAAGAAGTACAGAATGACAAGCTTCAAGAGAAAATGAAATACCAGGAGATACTCATGGAGGAGTATAAACAAGAAAGCAAAAAGAAAAAGCTTAAACTGAAGGAGCAAGCACAGCTTATCAATGATATCCTGAGAGAATGCGCTAAAGAAAGGAAGGAAAAAGAGAGACAAGCCACCCTCTATCAAGAGCTAAAAGAAAATGTTGATCAGCTGGAGAGAATGATAGCACAGGGGAAATAAGAACTCTTACCTGAATTCGAGTATGCCCTGAGGGTATTCAACCTCGCCAGACAAGAAGAAAGGCTATATGTATATCTCAGGAAATGTCATCACATTATAAAGAGTCTCCCTGAGCCTAGGCCAATGTAAAGAATGCCATGTACAAATTATTCGATTAATGGAACAACTTTGGGCCATTGTCTAGCAAAATTGTGAATGAATAGTATGACTCTCGTAGGAACCCCCTCGCTAGGGTTATGTGAAAAATTGGATGGGCCATATGGACACGTATCATAGATGCTCATTCAATCCAGTCATTCATCGTCGGACTATCGAATGATGCCATGATAAAATTGATGCAATTATTCTTTTGCAGATTTCATTTTTAGCTCTCAGATGCCATTGTATCCTTTGTCCAAACCAGGACCTTTAATTTTTTGCAAAATTCAAAATTCATTAAAAACTTTTTACTTCCTACAGAAAATCAACATTGCTTCAAACAAAGCAAGCCTAACCAGACACACAGTTCAACCTAGACGAGTGTACTTAACAAGGTCACGAACAAGAAGGCTAATGGAAGACCAGGAACAAGTCCAGAACCTACAAGGACAAGTGCCTGAGTTAAAAGACTAGGTCTCAGAGCTCATGAGACTAATGAGAGAGATGTCCCATAATAAGCCTGCCTCAGAGCCTAACTTACCACTACCTCCCCCACCTCTTACAACGGCTGATTCTCATCATGCTTTAACCTCTTTCACCTTTCAGCTACCTATCCCGGATCCGACAATCACCGTCAATCCGGCTCCCCTGAATAATGACCCACCTTTCTCCCATTACCCGACTGTCCCAAATGTAGAGCCATATCCTTCAATCCTGATCCCTCTGGTTCATTCCACCCCTCATTTCCCGACTGGGGGAGTATTTCATGCAGTAGGAGGGGAAAATAAGACGAGAGAAAATGACAAGTTGTCCGCTCTAGACGAGAGATTAAGAGCGATAGAGGGACTAAACATGTAAGGTTCAGTTGATGTGGCATCACTAAGATTGGTGCCTGATGTGGTGGTGCCGTCTAAGTTCAAGGTCCCGAATTTCGATAAGTACACCGGGAATTCAGACCCTCGCATTCACTTGGCCATTTATATCGCTAAAATGTCTGCCCTGACGGAAGACGATAGACTCCTGGTTTACTTCTTTCACGAGAGTCTCTCCGGGGCAGCCTTGAGGTGGTGTATTCAGTTAGACAGGAGCAAATTACACTCCTGGAAAGATTTGGCTGACGCTTTCCTGAAACAATACAAGTTTAACTGTGACGTTGCCCCCACAAGGAGAGACCTCCAAAACTTGGTGCAGAGAGACAGGGAAAGTTTCAAAGAATATGCCCAGAGATGGAGAGAGAAAGCCACAAAAGTATATCCTCCGGTGACTGACAATGAACTATGCTCTCTGTTCATTGAGACATTGAAGGCACCTATATTTCAATCTGATGATTGGGAACACCTCCAATAGTTTCTCGGACATCATCCAAGCTGGCGAGAGGATAGAAGCTAACTTATGGATGGGACGACTGCAGGAGTTGACTGAGAATCCTGCAAAGAAAACTTCCAGTTTTGGCAAGAAGAAAGAGGGTGATGTGCATTCCATCACATGACAGAACACCCAATTTTCATTACCTCCAAATAACTACCGGCCATATCCTCCCCCTCATGGCCCAACCATTGCAAATATTCCGCCCCCTCTCCCAAATTATCCTCACCCACGCCCATAATATCCGCCACTGTCAACTTACCAGCCTAGACCACCTCCTCAACCCACTCAACCCAGACCACCCCAAAATAACCCAAGACCACCAAGAAACCCTGATCCACCTCTTCCCCTCCCACTCAGCGAAATATACCGATACCTCATCGGTATAAATCAAATAGTGCCGATTCCCCTTAACCCAATTCAGCCACCATATCCCAGGTGGTATGATGCCGGTGCCCGATGCAAGTATCATGGAGGGGCACAGGGGCACTCTACTGATAATTGTGGAGCACTCAGGGGAAGGGTGCATGCTCTAATTAGAAACGGGTGGTTGAAAATTGAAGGGAATGGCTCCCTCCCTAATGTCACCTCAAACCCATTGCCCAATCATGGTACGGGCAATAGTGTGAATATGATAGATTCAGAAGAAGAAGGGTCAACCTTGGAGGTAGATCAACTGATTCCTTACTTTGAGGAAATTTTTACAACAGCAGTAAGGGAAGGATACCTCTACCCTCAAACGCCAGAACCTGAAGACAATACGGGATGCCCCTACCACGGAAGAGCAGCTAATTGTGAGCTGCAAAATTGTGAGGAATTCAAACAAGAGGTTCAGAACTTGCTGTCCCTCAAAGTCTTAAGATGCCAAGCAAGGTCAAAAATGGAGTGCGGAGTAAATACAGCCCGGTTCGGCCAGAATGCCTCCACCTCTAACCACAAAATGACCTTCTCCGCCCCAACATCATCACCACTAGTAACAATTATCCGAACCCCGCCCCAGCTCCCAGTCACGAACACCCATGCTGTACCGTGGAACTATAACTTCTAAGTTTTCACTCAAGGAGCATTGAGCAACACACCGGCTCCTAGTCTTGCTTCACCCTCAGCACCTCCTAAACCGTGCTTTACTCCTCATGAACACTTCAAGATGACTTACGCCGGACCGTATAGCAATGCTACTCCCCAATCAAACCCGCAGCCCATCACTACCACAAAATCCTCCCCACTTGAGCAAGAAGTTGAGTTTATAACCCGAAGTGGGAGATGTTACGGGAGTGAAGAAAAGGAAAAGAAGAAAGGGAAAGTAAAAATGGGAGAGCCACCAGAGAATACGGAAGAGGAGATTGAGAAAGAAGAGAGAGGAGAACTTGCCAGATCAAACGAAAAGGAGGAGATGTTGCTTCAGACAATGAAGCAAAGTGAGTACGATGTTGTTGAACAGTTAAGAAAGACACCTGCTCGAATTTCACTGCTGTCACTGATTTTGAGTTCGGAGGTGCATCGCCAAGCCTTGAAGAGGATCCTGGGTAAGGCCTTCGTAAACCCCGACATCACACCGAGGCAATTCGAGAAGATAGTGGGGCAAATTTAGGCATCCAGTTTTGTCACTTTCCCAAAAGAAGAAATAGACCCTACAGGCTTAAAGCACACTAAAGCTCTGCATGTAACGGTGAATTGTAAATGTTGCATAGTTGCCAAGGTCCTCATTGACAATGGATTCGCGCTCAACGTCTTGCCTAATGCCACCTTGGCCAGGCTGCCAGTCGACCGATCAAACATGCGTCAAAGTGCTATGGTGGTAAGAGCTTTTGACGGCACGAGAAGAGAAGTACTAGGAGACATTGACCTGCCACTCCAAATCGGCGCATGCACTTTCAATGTCACGTTCCAAGTGATGAACATTGAACCTGCATACATTATGTTGCTAGGAAGACCTTGGATCCATTCAGCAAATGCCGTACCTTCAACCCTGCATCAGAAAATTAAGTACATCATGGATGGCAGGATCATCACTGTGAAGGGGGAGGAGGCCATGCTGGTCACAAAGCCGCAATCACTTCCTTATGTGGAAGCAGCTGAGGAATCATTGGAAAGCTCTTTCCAGGCTCTTGAATTACAAGAAACCACCTCCAAGAATGAAGGGGCTACGGCTATGGTAGCGAAGGTGATGCTGAAGAATGGGTATGAGATGGGCAAAGGGTTAGGTGCTACATTACAGGGGATTGTCGAACCTATACCAGCTATCCAAAAGGTTGGTTGTTGCGGTTTGGGTTATGAGGAAGACGCCCTCATGGATGGACGATTCTGGACGAGAACTATGCTTCGGGATCAGAGATTTGATTAGAAGATCGGGAAAATGAAGGTAGTCCCGAAAATCGCAGAGGTCTTCACCAAGCCGGTTATTGAAAATCCAGCGAAAACTTAAGAATCACCCAATGAACCATCCATTGATATCATCCATCTCGATTCCTTGTATGAAGCTCTAGTCTCGCCAATAGCTGAAAGGCAAGAACTGGACAACTGGACGGCAGAGGACATTCCTATACTCAATTTCGAGTAAAGTACTTTTGGTTATCAACACTTGATCATTTTGTCCATGGTGACAAGTGTAATACTGTAAATGGACCCTTTTCTTATGATGCAAATATTAATAGATTAATAGCGCATTTTTACATCCAATTCTCTTTTCCTTGTTTTGCCATTTTCGTAATATATTCCACTTTCATTTCTTCAGGACCATTCATCAATTAACACCTAATAATCCAATAGACACAGAAATTCCTCTGGTTAATTTTGAAATCCCCATAACTGCCATTACTTCAAGTGATTCTGAAGAGGAACTCTTAGAAGAAAGGGATGAAAGAGATGAACCTTCCCTGGTACCTTACATGGATGAAACACACACCGTGAATTTTGGCACAGAAGAAATAAAAAGAGAACTTAAAGTTTTGGAGAGTGCAGAATTAGAAGATATGGTCAGTCTGCTCAAAGAATTCCTCGACGTATTTTCATGGAGCTATGACGATATGACCAGCTTAGACCCCCAGATTGTGACACACAAGATTCCCCTAATTCCCAGAACGATCCCGGTAAAACAGAAGCTGAGAAGAATGAACCCTGACACGCTGCTCAAAGTCAGGGATGAAGTCAAAAAGCAGTATGATGCCGAGTTTCTAGAAGTAGTCAAATATCCTCGATGGATAGCTAACATTGTCCCGGTAATGAAGAAAGACGAGAGAGTCAGGGTGTGCGTTGATTACAGGGATCTTAACAAAGCAAGCTTGAAAGATGACTTCCCTCTCCCGCACATAGGCGTGCTAGTAGACAATGCCGTAGGATTAGGCAGATGTTCATGTATCGATGGAGCGTCTGGGTACAATCAAATCCTCATGGATGAACAGGATAAGGAGAAAATCACTTTTGTCACTCAGTGGGGGGTATTCTTTTATCTGGTCATGCCATTTGGCTTAAAGAATGCAGGCGCTACCTACCAACATGCTATGGTCACATTATTCCACGATGTGATGCACAAAGAAGTGGAGGTGTACGTGGATGATATGATCATCAAATCCAGGGAAGGAGAAAGCCATGTGCAGGTGCTAAGAAAAGTATTTGAGAGACTCAGGAAGTATCAGCTAAAATTGAACCCTGCCAAATGTGTGTTCGGAGCTAAATCTGGGAAGTTGTTGGGATTCATAGTAAGTGAGAAGGGAATAGAAGTAGATCCAGACAAAGTTCGAGCTATTCAAGAGATGCCATCCCCAAAGACAGAAAGGGAGGTACACAGTTTCCTAGGCAAGCTGAACTACATCTCGAGATTTATTTCCAACCTCACCGCTAAGGCTGAGCCTATCTTTAGACTACTCCAAAAGAACAACACCACTCAATGGGATTCAGTTTGTCAAGAGGCTTTTGAGAAAATTAAGCAGTATCTGTCAAACCCGCCAATATTGGTTCCTCCGGTGGCAGGAAGACCGTTGATTCTATACATGGCTGTCCAACAGAATTCAATGGGATGTGTTTTGGGACAACATGATGATACCAGTCAAAGAGAGAGGGCTATCTATTACCTGAGCAAGAAGTTCAATGATTGCGAGTCAAGGTATTCATTCCTAGAGAAAACTTGTTGCGCATTAGCCTGGGCGGCAAATCAACTTAAACAATACATGTTGAATCATAAGACATGGCTCATCTCTAGGATGGATCCTATTAAAAATGTGTTCGAAAGCCCATTTGTGCCGGGAAGGACAGCCAAGTGGCAAGTCATACTCTCTCAATATGACATTGTCTATATGACCCGGAAAGCTGTGAAAGGCAGTGTAATCGCTGGTCTCTTAGCAGAAAACCCAATCCAGGACTATGAAGCCTTGGATTTTGAGTTCTCTGATGAACATGTTAATGAAGTCGACAGCGAAGAAAAAGAGCCAGCTGATGTGTGGGAAATATACTTCGACGGAGCTGTTAATTTGTCTGGTAATGGAATTGGAGCAGTACTGGTATCACCCGATGGGAAACACTTCCCGATAGCCATCAAGTTAAGGTTTGAATGTACCAATAATGTCGCAGAATACGAAGCTTGTGTGATGGGTTTATAGGCCGCTATCGAAATGAAAGTCAGGAAGTTGGAGGTATATGGAGATTCAGCCTTGATCATTTATCAAGTCAAGGGAGAATGGCAAACCAAGGATTCGAAGTTAATCCCATATCAGAAGTACCTACTGGAATTGATAAAGAAATTTGAAAAAATTTCTTTCACTCACCTCAGTCGGGACAAAAATCAATTCGCGGATGCCTTAGCCACCCTGGCTGTTATGGCTCAAATAGAAGAAGGGCAGATGACTCAGGAATTGCAGATCAAAGCAAGGAGTGAGCCGGCGTACTACTTCATGATCGAGGAGGAAATAGATGGTAAACCTTGGTATCATGACATCCGGGTCTACATCAAAACCAGAAAATTCCCTCCAGGGGCAAGTAGAAGTAAAAGAAGAATGATCCGGAGATTAGCTTTGGGGTACTTCCCCAGTGGAGAAATTCTATACAAAAGGAGCTCCAACGGCGAATTGTTGAGATGCGTGAATGCAAAAGAGGCAAAGAGGATCCTTTTCGAAACTCATGAGGGGAACTGTGCTACCCATGCTAATGGACATATGATGGCTAAGCAAATCTTACGACGAGGACACTTCTGGACTACTATGGAGAAGGATTGCATTGAATACTTTCGGAAGTGTCACAAATGTCAAATCTACGCGGATCCGATAAATGTTTCGCCTCACTAATTGTTCAACATCGTCTCACCATGGCCTTTCGCAATGTGGGGAATCGACCTGATTCGTCCCATCAACCCCAAGGCATCCAATGGGCATAGATTTATCTTGGTAGCTATTGACTATTTTTCTAAATGGGTCGAAGCGACATCATATGCCCACATCAAACAGAACACATTTCTCAAGTTCCTCTGAAATAATATTATCTGCCGACACGGCCTCCTCAGTGAGATCGTCACTGACAACGCCAAGAATTTGAATGGTCCAAAGATCCAAAGATTATGTGAGCAATACAAGATCTGACATCTCAATTCCTCACCTTATCGCCCCCAGATGAATGGAGCAGTAGAAGCTGCAAATAAAAATCTCAAGAGAATAATTCGGAAAATGACAGTCACCTATAGAGATTGGCATGATATACTTCCCTACCCCCTTCACGCATACCGGACTTCCGTAAGGACGTCAACTGGGGCAACCCCATACTCACTAGTTTATGAGATGGAAGCTGTATTACCTATTGAAGTGGAAATTCCTTCCTTAAGAATTCTGAAGGAATCAGGGATTGATGAGTCGGAGTGGATCCAGTCAAGGTTCGACCAATTAAATTTGCTAGACGAGAAAAGGCTAGCGGCAGCATGTCATGGGTAGTTATACCAGAGAAGAATGGCTCGGGCATTTAACAAAGGCGTTCGCCCACGTGAATTTCAACCCGGGGATCTAGTCCTGAAAATGGTGCTTCCGAATTAAAATGATGCCCGGGGTAAATGGACACCAACATATGAAGGACCCTATGTGGTGAAAAGGGCGTTTTCTAGTGGGGCCCTAATCTTGTCCCGTGTGGATGGTGAAGAATTCCCAAGACCCGTGAATGTTGACACTGTCCTGAGATATTATGCCTAAAAAAAAAAAAAGGTAAGGGTGAAAACCCGAAAGGGCAACCCTAGCAAAATACGTAAAGAGGCGAAAACCCGGAAGGGCGCTTTCTGTAAAATGAGTGAAGGGTGAAAATCCGAAAGGGCATCATGAAAGAGCGGGCAAATAAAAAAATAAAATAAAATAAAATAAAATAAAATCTAAGGGTGAAAACCCGAAAGGGTGCCCTTAGAACCAGAAAGTGGAAGAATAAGGAGGAAGACATGGGACCAAGGAACGAAAAATAAACCATCACGGCATGAATCTTCATTAACAGAGTACTTGAAATAATGGCAGTTAAGAGACTTCAAAGCTAACTACAAGGAATCTGTGAGATTTATCCTTGTACCATTTTTCTTTGAATTTGTACCTTTGTATCTCAAAGCCATAATAAAGCCATCCTTTTACTTCGATCAATCTTCTTCGCTTTTTAATTTATCTTTTTGCTTTGTCTTTCTCATATATTTCTATGCGCTATTAATTTGTTAAAATTTTGTTATAAGATTAGGATTTAGATGTTGATAACCTCGTGTATTTTGCTAAGAAACTTGTAAGGGATGATCGATAGCCAAAAAAAAAAAAAAACAAAACAAAAACTAGAGGTGAAAACCAGGAAGGGCGCTCCTAGTTGGATGACTGGAAGGGAAAGTGAAAACCCGCAAGGGCGCTTTCCACAAAACCAGTGGAAAGTCGAGAGCGTAAAAGGGCATTTGCGTAGTGAGTAAGGAAAGGGAAGTTGTAGCTCAAGGCTTGTAACTCGTCCTCCATTAATCGTTAACCTTCGGGATCCTGTTAAGTACACTCTATCGCAGAAGAACTTCTTGTGTCAGGTTAGGCTTATTTTGTGAGCATTTTTAATTTTCAGCATTTAAATTTTCGTTATCAACCTCTGGTTCCTTGATCTAAGTTGATTTTAATTTTTAGCATTTAAATTTCCGTCATCAACCTCTGGTTCCTTGATCTAAGTTGATTTTAATTTTCCAAAGATTTAAATTTCCGTTATCAACCTCTGGTTCCTCGATCTAAGTTGATTTTAATTTTTCAGCATTTAAATTTCCGTCATCAACCTCTGGTTCCTTGATCTAAGTTGATTTTAATTTTCAGCATTTAAATCTCTGTCATCAATCTCTGGTTCCTTGATCTAAGTTGATTTTAATTTTTCAGCATTTAAATTTCCGTCATCAACCTCTTGGTTCCTTGATCTAAGTTGATTTTAATTTTCAAAGATTTAAATTTCCGTCATCAACCTCTGGTTCCTTGATCTAAGTTGATTTTAATTTTTCAGCATTTAAATTTCTGTGATCAATCTCTAGTTGCTTGATCTAAGTTGATTTTAATTTTTAGTATTTAAATTTTCGTCATCAACCTCTGGTTCCTTGATTTAAGTTGATTTTAATTTTCCAGCATTTAAATTTCTGTTATCAACCTTTGGTTCCTTGATCTAAGTTAATTTTAATTTTTCAGCATTTAAATTGTTGTTATTAACCTCTGGGTCGCCGACCTGAGTGGGTTTTAGTTTCCTAACTTTAAATTTGAGTTTAAAAATTTTAAGTCGTCCAAAATATGGGTCTGAATCTTTACATAATTCCTACACGAAATTTTTTTTTTCCTTCGATAGAAATTATGTAAAGAGGGGTAGCTGTCGACACCATATTTTGGTCGATCTCTGAAATCAATAAACTGTGAAATCGATCCCCATCACCAAGTCTCCATTCATTTCCGGTCTCTCTTCATGGGGATCTAAACCGACACCAAGTCTCTTTGCCAGACGATCACATTTTCGATCTCTCTCCAAAGAAACCGAACCAATACCAGGTTTTCGTATCGCTCAAATCCTTATCGATCAATTGAATCAATTATTAAGCCTCTTGGCCAATTAGTCACATTTCCGATCTCTCATCAAGCGAAATCAAACCAACATTAGGTCTTCATGCTATCCAGTTTTATTTCCGATCTCCCTTTTAAAATTTTATGGATAATCAAGTTAAGGCTTTAATCCGATTTAATGACGCTTCCGATCCTAAGTGTTCAAATCAGGTTTCCAATTTTAATAATCTTGAGTCCCGTTCGACGCTTGTTCTCAGCCGATCTCATGCTTACAATATTTTTCTGACCTCTTATACTTGGATTAATAATCACTTTTAAGTTTGATGTTCTAATTGGTTCAGACAGTTAGGCGCTTGTACAACTTAGATTCTTTTCGATCTCCTCAAGTCATTGAACAAAAGAAAGAACTTCATTTCATTTCAAAATAAAAAAAACAAGTCATTCGGCTGGAGGATCACCCCCAGCCTGTTCTACATTGTGTTCACGCTCTCTATCACCCTTAGTCTCCTCCTCGTTATCCTCTTCGTCTTGGGGAGCCAGATCCACCATTCAGGAGAAGTCCTCCTCGGGATAAAGCTTCTTGAGCTCAGCCAAAAGATACCCATGGGCATTCACATAAGCCCCGGCCTCCCTTGTCATTGCCTCTTCTTCTTTTGCTCTGAGCTCTTCAGTGAGGTGTGCGACATCAGTGGCTCAGAGCGCCCGAACTTCCTCAAGAACATGAGCCTGTTCGGCTAATTTATCCTCGTAGAACTTCTTCCGCCCCTCAATTTCAGCTATGTAGTTTTGGGCGGATGAAAGTTGAGCTCAGGCGGAAGCCGCTTCCTGACTCACCTTTTGGATCTCCTCCTTTAAATGATGAGCCTTTTCCCAGACGATATGTTGGTTCACCAAACTCTCCACGCTCAGGCTCATGGTCTGGGTCAGGATATCGTCGAGACTGTTTAGTGTCAGCCTATTCCTATCCTCCTGAAGGCAGATGGAGGCCCCCAAAACCTTAGCCAAACCAGGATTCTCTCAAACAGTTCGGTTCTTCTCCAGGGAGTGGATTAAGACCTGAGCGCCGCGGGAAAGGGTCCTCGAAGTGGGTTGAGATGGACCCCCTTCCGCACTCAAAGCAACTGGTGGAGGTGGTGGCAGCTCTTCATGTCGAGGAGGAGACCGAACCACTTCTATCTCAGGAACCGACGGTCCTGAGGGTCGGGAAAAACCTCCCTGCATTTCCCTTGGATCATGCCTTAGCGTCTGAGAGGCCTCGGCGCACTTCATCTCCCGCACTTTTTTGGAGACCTCTCTCTTCCGCTTTCGGCTCTCCTTGGAAGCCTCGCCGCTCGCCATGCCTGCACAAAGAAAAAGTCAGTGAGTTCGCTAAGGCCCAAAGATCAGAGATATAGAAAGTACCGAGGCCGAGGTCAGAGAGCTGAAGCCCGCGTTCTTCACCGGTAATCAGCTGCATTGTCCAATGATGCAGTTCGGCCATCACCGCATCTAAACAGGAGAACTTTTGAGTGGCCGCCTGATCCTTTAGCTCCATCACCATTATGCCCTCTTCCCTATTCAGGGTGATGCGCTTCTGAAGTGAGGGGCCCAGATGCAGCCAGTTACGTGGGAAACCCTCAAAACCATTCGGAATCTTGCTCCTCAGAATAAAGAAGCGGTTCTTCCAATTCTTCAGTGAGGAAGGCAGGTCAGTAAAAAGCCCGCAATGCGGCTTTGCCTGAAAGAAACAATACTCATCATCCTTTCGACGAGTTAGCCTATGTAGCTCGGCGAACACCTTTGCTGTTGGACTGAGTCCCTTAGCTCGGCAGAGGCCTCTGAAGGCTACTAGGATTCGCCATGAGTTCGGATGTACTTGAGCTACACATACTTGGTGGAATTTCAGAACTTCCTTGAAGACGTCAACGAGAGGAAACCGCAGCACGGCTTTTAATTGTTTTTCGTATATCATGATCATATCATTTTCTTCAAAGAAATGATCGGCTCAGAGATCGTTATGGCATCTGATAAGTTCTTATGAATCGGGCCGAAGGTTATATTCTTGGCTAAACGTTTGCAGATCGATTTCTTGAAGGATTAACGGCAGCTCATCCACGGGAAGGTTTTCTCTCCCTGAGGGATGCGTCTGTCTTGAAGGTCCCGCTTGACCACGGGCTGGAACGGAGGATGTAGGAGGATCAGATGGCCCGCTTAGTCCGACCATCTCAACTTCATCAGACGACCATGAAACATGAACTGAAGGGGGGCTCGTCGCTCTCTGACCCTCAGCACCGCTCATTTTCAAAGAAAAGAGAGAAATTTAACTAAAGAAAAGATCAAAACCCTTACAGGAGTGTGATCGGTGTCGGAACAATTTGAAGAAATGAGAGAATTTTGGAATCGCTCACGAGGTGCTGAAAAAGACATAAGGGAGCAACTGGCTGTCCCTTCCCCTATTTATACCCGTCTGAGCATTCAATGCTCACGGTATCCCAAGCGACCTATCGGTCTGCGAAATTCACTAGCTTTTTTGACACGTCACAAGAACATTCCAGAAACTCATTAAATAAATAAGGGGAGATCGGCTAGTTAAAGATCGGTGAATTAAAGTGGATGTTCAGAATTATAGATCGGTTAAGGGATATTCAGTTAGGAATCGGATTAGATATGCACATTAGAGATCGGAAAGTAATTAATGCAATAATAATAAAATGATAATTGTCAAAATAGGATCTCATTTCCAAATGGTCGGATTACATCATTTGGGCGATCTCAAGATATCAGATTATATTAAAGGTCAGATCACATCATTTGGGCGATCTCTAGAGATCGAATTACATTAAAGGTCAGATTACATCATTTGGGCGATCTCTAGAGATAAGAGGTACATCCTACCTAGTAAAGACCTATGTCAAAGCCTAGTCTTGTGGCTGAATCAAAAGATGTGTTCGATCAGAAAACCAGCCATTGACATCAGATAGATGTACAGCTCAGATGGGGTGACTACGACTCTCATGAAGATAAGAGAGGTCATCGTCAATGTTATCGCTCGGAACCGAGCCACGGTCG
Organism: Hevea brasiliensis; assembly: GCF_030052815.1. Classification (NCBI taxonomy): domain Eukaryota; kingdom Viridiplantae; phylum Streptophyta; class Magnoliopsida; order Malpighiales; family Euphorbiaceae; genus Hevea; species Hevea brasiliensis. Next base: position 100,922,140 of record NC_079494.1, read on the forward strand.
GGACACCTGATGTGGTGAGGAGCCAAATGAACTTTGAAGGGCAGTCACCAATGAAAAGAGGGAAATTAGCGGTCTTCTCGCCCAAAATCGGTTCACCGATTAGATCGGTCACCCGACTCGAGATCAACGCGATCGACATTCTCGATCTAGATCGGTAAAATAGTCCAGTTCTCCCATTGTCATCGAAGGTGGTTATTGTGATTTTCTGATCACCGGGATCGTAAATCTTCAATCGAAAAGTAGAGAAAATAGCAGAAAAAAGACCAAAAGCAGTCCCCGTGGTCATAATGTTGCCAGAAAATTAGAACAGCAGGAGAGAGGGATGGAAATAGGAAGAAATGGAATGAGACAAAAATTTCTGATCGAAGGCATATATATCGGAAGGGTTTGAGCATTTATTACTAGCGAAAATTGAAGCGGGTGCCTTAGTAATCAAAGTAATAAATGCTTTGACCGGATCAGCCCGGATGGAGGAGAAGGAGCTGAAATGGGAGAGATCGGGAGAGGGGCCTGACATGAGAGATCGGAAAAAGGCCATAATGGCAAAGATCGGAAGGGATGAGAGATCGGAAAGCAAGAAGAGGATGAGACAACATTTAATAACTGCCGTCATAATCAGAGCCGAGGTAGTTAAAGCATTGTAGACGAGATCAAATCTCCACCGCATGCCTCATCTGCAGAATCGCCCGCATTACTGACAGGTGCCAGGACATGTCATGACAGTTCTGTACATCTCAATCTCTACCGTTTATCTAACTTGTAAGGATGAGTCCGGAGCCCTTGGATCAAAGAGAAGGCGACAAGACCGGCGCCTTTTATTCCCAGCCCTCGGATCTCCCTTGACAAGAAAGTTTTGGAGCCGTTGGATTAGAAAGGAGAAAGGACAAATATTCTGAAAAGGATCTCAGCCGTTCATCCTGATTCTCCTTAATTCCCAAGCATCAGATCATGTCCTTTAAAATCCTAACCTTCCATCTCCTTCAAAGAAAATCCTGACCCTTCATTGGGAGCACCCGTTCCCTATAAATACCTGCATGAAAACTGTTGAAGAGGGGACGAAAAAAAGGGGTGGTGATTATAGTGGAAAGGCTCTGAAAATTGATTCAGTTTTGCTACTCTACTATTTTTAAGCTAGAAAAACTTCAGAAACCAGTTTTCTAAAGTATTTTTCTTTGAAGGAGTGTTGGACACTGGAACTCTTGATTTTCAGTTTGTTCATTGCTCTGCGATACCCTTTCTTAGTTTCAGTTCTGTTTTCATCACTTTTATATCCACTTTTATTTTTCGAGCTCAATCTCATTCATTGTCATTCCAGTTCGATTACACTCTAACTTGGTATTCTTCATTTCAAGGCAAGCATTAGTCCCCAGACTATTCGCACGCAACTCTGCAACATTCGTGACTCCATAGTTAGTTCAATAGGTTCAACTTCCTACAGGTGAGTGTCTGAACCGTTGCCCTATCCAGTGTTTGTCTTTATTTTTTTTATATACTCGTAATTTTCGTTAAAGTTTGTCTTATGTTAGAAGGTCCCACGTAGGTGGTTATTCTCCTGAGTTTATCTTTTGTTACATCAGTTCATGTTATTTATTTATTCTTGGTCTTTTATTATCTCTTAATATAGGTGTTCTGGTTACGGGTAGCGTATAGGTAGTTTGATAAAATGTTAGTAACTGTATCTTAACACAAGAGTTTCTTTAAATAAAAGTTCGGATAATAAATCAGAGAAAATTATAAAAAACGAGCCACTAGACTAGCTCAAGAAGTCGACTGGGTAAGGTGGGGGAGTCAGAGTAAAATCGAATTTCAGACTAGCAAATGAAATAGAGCAAATATTGCTCACGAAAGGTAATCGTAAGGCGATCACATAGGAGATCAAGAAAATTCACCGGTTTCCCCTATCTAGTCATAAGATACCGATGAGTTAAAAGAAGCCTAATCCGGGTTCCCAGTGTTTTCGGATGCCAGAACCCTTAGCCTAAGGTCCTTGCGCGATACGATCGTAATTCAATTTCAAGAGGTCGGGGGATAGTTCTTACCTGATCCTCATCCAAACCAAATAGGAGATCGGAGGAGAGTTCTTATCCGAGATCCTTTATCAAAATTTTAATAAATATAAAAAGAGATCGGAGGAGAGTTCTTATCCGATTCTCAACCAAAATTTTAATAAATATTAAAAAAGATCGGAGGAGAGTTCTTATCCGATTCTCAACCAAAATTTTAATAAATGTTAAAGAGATCGGAGGAGAGTTCTTATCTGATTCTCAATTAAAAGTTTTAATAAATATTTAAAAGGATCGGAGGAGAGTTCTTATCCGATCTTCAATCAAAACTTTTAATAATCATTTAAAGAGATCGGAGGAGAGTTCTTATCCGATTCTCAACCAAAATTTTAATAAATATGTGGAGATCGGAGGAGAGTTCTTATCCGAGATCCATCATTCAAACTTTAAATAGAGTATCCCCAGAGATCAGAAAGGCTTTTACCCTGATTTTCTCAAATTCAAACTAAGACAGCACAATACGCAAAGTAACCCCCTAAATAAAACTGAAACGCAACACCAACTCACTAAGGGTCGTCCCATTTATTTATGTAACTGGGTAACCCGAATTAGTGAAAAATCAAATATTCCCTTTTATCAAAGGGATTGACATCTTCATTTTAACCCCCCTAACTATCAATTTTAATTTATAAAGAGCGTAAGGTTAAATCTGCTCACCCTCACTGAAGGACGAGGTGGGGTGCCTAACACCTTCCCCACCCGTTTACGGACCCCGAACCTAGAATCTCTGTTTTTGAAGTGGTTTCATTTTAATTTATTTTCACAAATGGCTTTCTTTAATTTTCGTCAAAATTAAAGTGGCGACTCCTCACTCTTTTCCACTTCGGTGAGTGTTCGTCCAGGCGACCGCAAAATATCTTGTGACAGCTTGGCGACTCCACTGGGGATATCTTTTTTTTCACCTTAATCCCGGATTAGAGGTCTAAAAGCAAGATTTTATTTTATGCTCAAACTGTAGTTAGGTGGGTTTAATTTACAAAACTGGAAAATCTCAACCTATTGATTATTGTTATTTTTACTACCCATTTTGCTTATCTCGATTGTCTTATTCCCTACAGCACTCTTCGTCTAAAAAAAAAAAGGAAAAGAACTCCCCCATACTGGGAAGTGGTAAAGGTGTCCCTTCACACACTGAACACTCACACAATGTCCTCACACACTCCAGCCCTATACCCGGGCTTTCTTACCCTTTTAGGAAAATAGGAGGGAGCCATGTAGCGGTACCCGTGGGTTTTACCCCGTTAGTATCCGTGAAGGCTTCTACTCAGATTGAAACTCATTCTATTTATTGTGATACCCATGGAACTCTCCCGTTAGTATCATGGTGATAAAATGGGGCTCTGCTGTTTATAGTGGGGACAATTTGGGAACCTGTGGCTTTTAGAAATTTAGACCTTGAGCTAAACCGTCACAATAGCTGGAAGCCTTAGCAAACTACCTCATAAGATAGAACTATCTGATTAGGTAGCACCTATCCGGTATCAGGACTCGCCCTATTTCAGGACAAAAGGGACATACTTGCTCTCACCCTATTCTGTTTGTTTTTTTATGTTCTCATTTTGAGGGTAATCTTGGATCATACTGTTAGGAGGACCTACACGCTTTCCTACTTTGATAAACATGTAGGTGTCACCCTGCCAACAGTATAATTCAAAATTATCTGAATTCGTCTTGCTAACAAGTTCTCTCTACAGGCATCACCGAATTAAGGTTTGTAAAAGAATAAGCATCATTTTGAACATGGCATCTTCGAGTCAGTCGGCAGAAGAAATTCTTAGACCGGAACAGAATGCTAAACTATGATCCGAACCGCTTCATAGTTCATTGCCCCTGCAAAGTGATGTCACCAGGGCAGATACTAGCCCGTTACCTCCGTTAAACTTAAGCAAAGTTGAAGTAAAAATGATAGGTCTCGAGGATCTATCTAATGGTTGGAGGTCGCTTCCCAATTAGGTCAAGGCGCGATTTGAGGAAAAATATGGAAGGATTGCGCCCTGGATGTGAGTCAAAGTCCAAGTCCCAGTATTGAAGTCCATGCTATCAGTTTGGAATCCCAAGTATGGGGTGTTTTCCTTCAATAATATCGATACTACCCCCACTATGGAAGAATATCAGGCATTGCTAGAAATTCCTTATGCGGTACAGAATCGGATCTACCTACACCTTGAACATAGGCAGACCAAGAAACGGTTTGCACACATGTTGGTGATTCCCCTGGAAGAAGCAAAGGCAAGGGAAACTGTCAAAGGAAACACACATGGATGGTATTGGACTTACCTCAGGAAGTGGTTAGATCGATACATCCCGGATGAACAATGGGAGCAAGCTTCATTGGCACTTGCTTTGGGGATCTATGGCTTGATCTTGTTCCCAGAGTCTCCGGGAATTATAACCGGCAGCGTTGTGGAGATATTCTGGGCAGTGGAGAAACAGAGAGTCAACCTGATACCGACAATTCTTGCAGGGACTTTATTAACACTTTCTTACTATCTACGACAAGGCAAGGGGTCCATCAAGTGTTGTTCTCAATTGTTGCACCTCTGGATCGTCAGTCACATGTGTCCTGTAGAGACAAAGGGGTTAACTTGGTATCTTGACCAGCCTCTTATCGAGAAAATGACTAGATTAGTAATCAGCCCAAAGGACGAGCTGTAGTGGCAAGAGCAGATTCTAAGCTTCAACAGCCATAACTATTATTGGAAGAAATTGTGGAAGTCGGGTCAACCCATTTTGTTCAGCACAGGGGGTAATCGTTCAGTGTCCCTAATTGGAGTGACCGGACACACAAGTTACATGCCAGCATTAGTAATGAGGCAGTTCGGCTCAACCCAGTCCGCAATCAGTATTGAAGAATACCACCAAGGTCAGTTCTATCATGAGCTCGATAGTGAAGAAGAGTTGAAAGTAGCTCGCAAATCCTGGGAAAACATCACTATGATGGAAAGGTCGCCTAAAGGTCCGAGTGTCATAGGCGATTATATTAAATGGAGGGCTGGCAGGGATCAAGGACACCTAACTGCAAATCCAGCCAAATTCGAAGGTAGTGACCCTCGTCGAAACATCCTTTCAGAAGAAGCTAGTGCTCATTTGGCTGACTCTCTAGAAAAGGCAGATACCGAAAATCGACAATTACAAGAACGAATAAGACAGTTGGAGGACCAATAACAGATCTTCAAAATAAAAGTAAAAAGGTTAAGGGAAGAAGCAAGGGCCAAAAAGACAGAGTTTGAGAAATAAGAAATGTGGTGGGAAGAGGAAAAGAGCTCTCTCCAAGCTACAATGAAAGAAGCAGAAGTACAGAATGGCAAGCTTCAAGAGAAAATGAAATACTAGGAGATACTCATGGAGGAGTATAAATAAGAAAGCAAAAAGAAGAAGCTTGAACTGAAGGAGCAAGCACAGCTTATCAATGATATCCTGAGAGAATGCGCTAAAGAAAGGAAGGAAAAAGAGAGACAAGCCACCCTCTATCATGAGCTAAAAGAAAATGTTGATCAGCTGGAGAGAATGATAGCACAGGGGAAACAAGATCTCTTACCTGAATCCGAGTATGACCTGAGGGTATTCAACTCCGCCAGACAAGAAGAAAGGCCATATGTATATCTCAGGAAATGTCATCACATTATAAAGAGTCTCCCTGAGCCTAGGCCAATGTAAAGAATGCCATGTATGAATTATTCGATTAATGGAACAACTTTGGGCCATTTTCTAGCAAAATTGTGAATGAATAGTATGACTCCCGTAGGAACCCCCTCGCTAGGGTTATGCGAAAAATTGGATGGGCCATATGGACAGGTATTATAGATGCTCATTCAATCCAGTCATCCACCGTCAGACTATCGAATGATGCCATGATAAAATTGATGCGATTATTCTTTTTGCAGATTTCATTTTTGGCTCTCCGATGCCACTATATCCTTTGTCCAAACTAGGACCTTTAATTTTTTACAAAATTCAAAATTCATTAAAAACTTTTTACTTCCTACAGAAAATCAACATTGCTTCAAATAAAGCAAGCCTGACCAAACACACAGTTCAACCCAGACGAGTGTACTTAACAAGGTCACAAACAAGAAGGCTAATGGAAGACCAGGAACAAGTCCAGAACCTACAAGGACAAGTGTCCGAGTTAAAAGACCAGGTCTCAGAGCTCATGAGACTAATGAGAGAGATGTCCCATAATAAGCCTGCCTCAGAGCCTAACTTACCACTACCTCCCCCACCTTCTACAACGGCTGATTCTCATCATGCTTCAACCTCTTTCACCTTTCAGCCACCTATCCCAGATCCGAAAATCACCGTAAATCCGGCTCCCCTGAATAATGACCCACCTTTCTCCCATTACCCGACTATCCCAAATGCAGAGCCATATCCTTCAATCCTGATCCCTCTGGTTCATTCCGCCCCTCATTTCCCGACTGGGGGAGTATTTCATGCAGTAGGAGGGGAAAATAAGACGAGAGAAAATGAGAAGCTGTCCGCTCTAGAAGAGAGATTAAGAGCGATAGAGGGACTGAACATGTATGGTTCAGTTGATATGGCATCACTAAGATTGGTGCCTGATGTGGTGGTGTCGTCTAAGTTCAAGGTCCCGGATTTCGACAAGTACACCGGGAATTCAGACCCTCGCATTCACTTGGCCACTTATATCGCAAAAATGTCTGCCCTGATGGAAGACGATAGACTCCTGGTTCACTTCTTTCACGAGAGTCTCTCCGGGGCAGCCTTGAGGTGGTGTGTTCAGTTAGACAAGAGCAAATTACGCTCCTGGAAAGATTTGGCTGACACTTTCCTGAAACAATACAAGTTCAACTGTGACGTTGCCCCCATAAGGAGAGACCACCAAAACCTGGTGCAGAGAGACAGGGAAAGTTTCAAAGAATATGCCCAGAGATGGAGAGAGAAAGCCGCAGAAGTATATCCTCCGGTGACTGACAATGAACTATGCTCTCTTTTCATTGAGACGTTGAAGGCACCTTATTTCAATTTGATGATTGGGAACACCTCCAATAGTTTCTCGGACATCATTCAAGCTGGCGAGAGGATAGAAGCTAACTTAAGGATGGGACGACTGCAGGAGTTGACTGAGAATCCTGCAAAGAAAACTGCCAGTTTTAGCAAGAAGAAATAGGGTGATGTGCATTCCATCACCTGAAAGAACACCCAATTTTCATTACCTCCAAATAACTACCGGTCATATCCTCCCCCTCATGGCCCAACCATTGCAAATATTCCACCCCCTCTCCCAAATTATCCTCACCCACGCCCACAATATCCGCCACTGTCAACTTACCAGCCTAGACCACCTCCTCAACCCACTCAACCCAGACCACCCCAAAATAACCCAAGACCACCAAGAAACCCTGATCCACCTCTTCCCCTCCCACTCAGCAAAATATACCGATACCTCATCAGTATAAATCAAATAGTGCCGATTCCCCTTGACCCAATTCAGCCACCATATCCCAGGTGGTATGATGCCGGTGCCCGATGAGAGTATCATGGAGGGGCACAGTGGCACTCTACTGATAATTATGGAGCACTCAGGGGGAAGGGTGCACGCTCTAATTAGAAACGGGTGGTTGAAAATCGAAGGGAATGGCTCCCTCCCCAATGTCACCTCAAACCCATTGCACAATTATGGTACGGGCAATAGTGTGAATATGATAGATTCGAAAGAAGAAGGGTCAACCTTGGAGGTAGATCAACTGATTCCTCACTTTGAGAAATTTTTACAACAACGATAAGGAAAGGATACCTTAACACCCTCTCGGTAACTACTCAGTACATCCCTCTTTAGGTGACGGTGTCAATGGGCTAGAATGTCGGAAAAATATTTAAACTAACGTGAGGAACCATAATTAATTCAAATATTGATAAGAAAAATTTAGTAAAAATTTTAGAAATAAAATACAAACAAGTTAACCGAGCGGGTGCCCTAGCGATGGGTAACGAGAGGAAGTTGCGGTTCGCAACTAGGAGCCCTAGACAGAGAAAATTCATAAAATAATTTTTGGGACTCCAGAGAAGGGTTATTGAGGTTCCCATGGCATTAGAGTGCCAAGAAAATACCTAGAAAAATTTTTCAATTGGTACAGACAATTTTGACCCGTTAAGCCAAATGGAGGGCATTTTGGTCATTTCGCCTTGAGGTGATTTTTGGCGACTTGTCGATTGAGTAAATAATTAATATGACATAAAATATGAATAAACATTACTAAAAATTGAATTGAAATTAAGTAGAAAAGAAAAGAAAAGAAAAATGAAAAAAATGGGACTTTTGACATCACATGGTGTCATTAAAATTTCTCTCCACCAATGACAATCAAGCAATTTCATTAAAAAGGGAAAATGAGGAAAAATTGAAACAAAAAAAAATATGTTCTTCTTCCTTCATCAATCGGCAGTTTCTCTCTCCCTCTCTCAACCTCCATTAAACCTCACTTCCCAAGCTTGATTCTTACTTTGTTTCACCATAAAACCCTAACCTCTCTTCATTAAAATTTTACCCCACACCTTAAACAACCTTTTGGCAGCCAAGAAAAGGAAAGGAAGTGAAGTTTTGAGCTTGGAAAAAATCTGCCTATAAGAGGTTAGTGCACCTATCTATTTAAAACTCTTATTTTCTATGTTAGGAACTTGAAATCAACAAGAATTTGTAACTTAAATGAACAAAAATTATGTGCATACATACCATGGATTCCGACAGCCCTATTGAAGGAATAGGAATGAGTGTTTTGTTGGACTTAGAGTGGACTAGAAATGATGTTTAAGGTACATATACACATGTATAATGAATGGGTGTGCTAACTAAGGTAAATGGGTGTAAACCTTGAAATTGAGCTAGGGTTTAGGAGTGAAAATTTTGATTTGGCTTATGAAATTGTTAAAGAAAATTTTAATGGTCAATTAGTGACCATTTGAGGAAATTTCACCATAATTGGGACTGAAATATAGCATGGCAAAGTGAATGAGTATGCTGCCTAGAGAGTGCAGCATGGTGGCTGTGATTCTAGCCCACTTAGACAGCCATAACTTTGGCTGTGTAGGTCCAATTGGTGTTTGGCCAATTGGACATGAAACTAGGCTTATAATGGCACATTTTTTCTGAAGAAACCATGCCCAAAAGACCAAAGCAAGAGGACCAAAAGTTGGCCCCAATCCGGATACCCTGCAACAGCACCTGCAGAAATGACCAAATGAATAGTAACTGTTCATTTGGCCATAACTCACTGTAGATATGGTCAATTGACCTGAAATTTTTACAGAAACAAGTTAAGACATAGATAAACAACTTTCATGAAGAAACCTACCCCAAATTATGACCATAACCTAACCCAAATGGCAGTCACACTCACTGTTCATGGTACTGTAGATTTGGTAATTCTGCAGTTTTTCCAATCCGGCCAGCTGTGGTTTTTGGACCATATCTGGAGATACAAAACTCCAAATGGAGTGATTCAAAAAAAGAAATTCAACTAGACAAAATAAGGAACAACTTTTATGTTTACCAATTTCTCAAATTTCCACTGTAACAGTCCCTAATGGAACAGTAAAGTTATGGTACAAAATCTGAAAATTCTGCTCCTTTGGTTTAATGCTTAGAAATGGTATTAATGCTTAATGCCAACAAGTTTTAAATGCAAAATGTGGTATGTTGGGAGTGCCAAAACCAATGTACCTATTTTCTACCTAAAAGTCAACATTTTTGTTGACCAATGAGGTGAATAGTGATACCAAAACTTGAAATTCACAAATTGAAGAATTTAAAAGTTTCAAATGCCTTAGTATACCTAACAAGATTGGTTTGGATAGTTTGGCATGCCAATAGGGTTGATTAGCGATCGCACATGGCAATATGCCATTACGTGATTTTATGGCTTTTAGCCATTCGACCTTGTATTGAGATTTGGCCTTGTGCACGATGTATTCTGACTTGTTGCATTACGTAGCACTGCCGGAGATGCATATGTGACCGATGGTGTGGCGGAAGTACTTGATACGGTGCGGTTACCCGTTTATCGGCCAGTCATCTAGTGTAGGTTACTTAGGCAACCAAACGAATGAAAGGGGACAAAGTTAATGATACACAAATTCAAAACAAATAAAACATATACATTCACTAGATATTTATTCCTTGCTATTTCTTTTATTTTATTATTGCACCACTAAGCATTATTGCTTAGCGCGTTGCTTTTGCCACGCGTAGGTTATGGAGATCTGATTGTGAGCCAGTAGACCATGGTGGGTGAGTCCATCTGTGATTACGCACGATGTCAGTGTCACCTCAACCTGCTGTGCATTGGTAGGACACTAGGTGTCATTTTGTCATTTTGTAACTAAATTTTTATTTTCTCATATGTATTTAGAATTATGTAATGTATTTGGATGTTCATGTAAATTATGAAAATTGTATTTGTGAATGGAAAAGTAAATATCTATTTGTGAGTTATACTTGATTATCACATGTGATGGATGATTGAAGCTGAAATTGAGAAATGTTGTTGAGATTTTGATATTGGAGTTTAAGATGATGAGATATGAATATTGGAAGTGTTTTCCACGAGTTCAAGAAGCTGCTTTCTCCATTTTTAGCCGGTACTCTGCTGGATTTTCTTTAAAATTTTCGGAACCTCAAATAAATAATAATTTTGATAAATGGCTTAAATAAATTATATTTCATAACTAAATCCAAAACTATGACAACAATTAATTAAGGTAAAAATAGAGTGTCTTGGTACACCGTGTGACATTACTTACTCGGATATCTTTGTACACGGGTATGGGGTGTCACATTTAGTGGTATCGAGCACGGTTTAGGCGTTTACAGGCCTAGATTGAGTCCATACCATGCATTGCATTTGTAAAGTCGAGGTGACACTAATGCAGATCTGTTTGTCTTTGTTAAATATGATATGGACCCTTCATCTCAAAGAAGCGATCGAGGAGGAAGTGGAGAGTCATGCTCCACTGCGACAAGCGAGGCGGGGGTAGGAGAACCTACTCCACCAGCTCAAGCGAGCACCTTTCGGCCTCCACGAGCCATGTTCGACAAATGGCGATTTCTTTAGACAAATGGCAGAGTAATGCAGCACCACCTCCACCTCCACGCAGTAATCACACTGGAAAGGCTAAGAAAGTTTGGAGCGGTGGACTTTTTGATAGAGAAGATGACTATTGCTGCGAGAATTGGTTGAGCAGGCAGGCGAGTTTTAAAACAACTCCACTTGCACCCGAGCAAAACCTAGAGGCTGCTATATCCTGTTGCAAAATGATGCTTACGAATGGTGGGATCTGTGTCGATGAAGTCTGACGAAGCTATAACTTGGGACTTCTTTCTCTCGAATTCAAGAAGAAATATGTAGGTCTTGTATACCTAGAAGAGAAAAGAAGAGAGTTCATTAATATGAGGCAGAGACAGCTATCAGTGGCTGAGTATGAGAAGGAATTCGTCCGATTAAGCCGCTATGGAAGGGAGATAGTCCCTAATGAAGCTGAAAGATGTAAAAGATTTGAAGAGGGACTAAATGACAACATAAAGATCGACTCACTTGCCTTGGGAATCACGGAATTTAGCAAGTTAGTGGAAGGCGCAATAAGGGTTGAAAAAGTGAGAATCGGTGAGCGGACCGAGAAGGGATAGGCAGAGAAGAGGGCTCAGTCGGTCTAGCTCATCTCCTGCACACAGGAAGAAGTTGAGGTCCATGCAAAGAGTTGGGTCGGCTACAAGGTCGAGTCGGTCTCGGGGCCGAGGCACGATTCACCCCTAGGAGAGGTCAGTCCACACCATCAGTGGGCAGCTCTACAGGGATGGGGTTCAGGGGACCAGCCCCAACATCTTCTGCATGTCCACAGCATGCGAAATGGCACAAGGGAATGTTGGAGAAATGGCGGTACTGCTTAAGATGTGGGTCGACGAGCATCGGTGAGAGCGCCTACGTGAAATACTACATTTGCTCCAACACAAGCAGACAGACACTGCTCTGCACCACGGAGGGTAGAAAATCGCAAGTCGAGGCTATAGGACCATCACAGAGGCTGCATCGAGCTAGCGAGAGAGGCGGACCACTGCAGAGCTTATGCTATTAGAGCTCGGGAGGAGCAAGATGCCGGGCGTCATCGAGTGCGTTCTCCTCTACAATACACTGTGCATGCATTGGTGGATCCATGATCCACTCATTCATATATCTGCATCAACCTACCGTAAAGGGGATACTAGTAGGGAGAGTGACCAAGACATTACGGTCACTAATCCATTGGGCCATGATGTAGTGGTGAACAAAGTATATAAGGGTTGCGTTAAGGATTGAGTATGAATTCTTGGCGGACTTGATTGAGTTGCCCTTCCACGAGTTTGGCGTGATTTTGGGAATGGGTGGTTGTCACGTCATCGGGCAATAGTTGATTGCAAATTGAAGAGAATTTCTCTAAAAACTTGAGGGTAATGAGATCACTATTGTGGGTGAAAGGATGATTTCTTGTCAATGTCATCTCACGATTGCAAGAAAGCCCGATGAGAAAAGTGTGAAGCCTACCTAGCACATGTGGTGGATACTAGGCAAGCTAAGCCAAACACTGAGTGGTATACCCATAGTAAGAGACTTCCAGTATTTCCTAAAGAATTTCGGGTTTGCGCTAGATAGGAAGTTGAATTTGCTATTGAGACAACTGCCGGATCTGCACCCATTTCCATTGCTCCTTATAGGATGGCACCCAGAATTGAGGAGTTGAAAACTTCGGTTGCAAGAGTTGCTTGATAAGGGCTCATACGCCCATGTGTCACCATGGGAGCTCGGTCTTGTTTGTGAAAAAGAAGGATGGCACTTTGAGGCTATGTATCGATTACCGGCAGTTGAATAAAGTGACTGTGAAGAACAAATATCCGTTGCCTAGAATTGATGATCTGTTTGATTAGTTGAAGGGAGCAGGAGTATTTTCAAAGATTGATCTTAGATTAGGGTATCATCAGTTGAGGGTGAAGGATGTAGATGTGCCCAAGACTGCATTCAGGACCCGGTACGGGCATTATGAGTTTCTGGTGATGCCCTTTGGCCTAACAAATGCACCAGCGGCATTCATGGACCTTATGAACCGTATCTTCTATCCTTACTTAGATTGGTTCATAGTGATCTTTATTGATGATATTCTGGTGTATTCCAAGACCAGGGATGAACATGATGAGCATTTGAGGATTGTTCTGCAAACCCTGAGAGAAAAAACTCTGTATGCTAAGTTGTCCAAGTGTGACTTCTGGTTGAATGAGATTGCATTCCTTGGACACATAGTGTCAGCTGATGGGATTAGGGTGGATCCCAAGAAAATAGAAGCAGTGATGGAATGGAAGCCTCCCAGGAATACAAGCGAGTCGAAGCTTCTTGGGGCTATTGGGTATTACTGAGGAGATTTGTAAAGGGATTTTCCTTAATAGTTGCTCCAATGACCAAGTTGTTACACAAGAATGTCGATTTGTTGGAATGACAAATGTTAGACCAGTTTGAGAAGTTGAAGGCTATGTTGTGAGGCACCGGTGTTATGAGCGATGTCGAGAAAGGACTTTGTGGTCTACGGTGATGCCTCTCATAATGGGTTAGGGTGTGTATTGATCAAGAGGAAGGTGGTAAACATGCTTCCAGCGGCTAAGACCACATGAACAAAATTACCCTACCCATGATCTAGAGCTTGCAGCAATTATCTTCGCACTGAAGATATGGAGGCATTACTTGTATGGTGAAAAGTGCTACATTTACACGAACCACAAAAGCCTAAAATATTTGCCAACTCGGAGGAGCTCAACCTTAGGCAGGCGATGGATTGAGTTCTGAAGGACTATGATTGTGTGATTGACTATCATCACAGGAAGGCAAATGTAATTCTTGATGCTTTGAGCAGAAAATCCATGTGACTTTGAGATCATTGAATGCTCGACTATCTTTGGTTCGAGATGGAGCTATTTTGGTGAGTTACAAGTGAGGCCAAACACTGCTTTGACAGATTTTAGATGGGCAAAAGCGGATGAAAAGTTAATGGAAATTATGAGCAAAATCTCGGAGGAAAAGCAGCGACTATGAGGTGAAGGTAGATGGGTGTCTGTATTACAAAGGAAGGCGTGTGTACCAGATGATGGGGAATTGAAGGCCAATATTACGAAAGAGGCACACACGGTGTATATGCTATGCACCAGGAAGTACAAAGATGTATCATGATTTGAAGCTTGATATTGGTGGCACAGTATGAAGGACATAGTGACTATGTGACTAAATGCTTGACATGTCGGCAAGTCAAGCGAACATCAAGTTCCATCGGGTTTGCTCTGACTATCGCATACGAATGGAAATGGGATCGAGTCACCATGGATTTTGTAAGTGGTCTACCTCTCACCCGGAAGAAACATGATGCGGCATGGGTAATAGTGGATAGATTGACCAAGTCGGCACACTTTACGCGATTAGAAGCGACTACTCACTGGAGAAGTTAGCGGTGTATATCGGTGAGATAGTTAGGCGCATGGAATTCCACTTTCCATCATATCGATCGAGACCCAAGGTTTACATCGAGATTTTGGAAGTAGTTGCATGAATCCTTGGGTACATAACTCCACTTGATGACTTTCCATCCTCGACGGATGGGCAATGAAAAGAGTAATCGGGTAAACAATTGAACCAATTGAATTAATACAACTATTGAATTAAAATAATAATAATAACATGAAATATATGTCAGGTCCTTGAGGATATGCTGAGGAGTTGCGTCATTGAGTTTGAGGGAAGTTGGGATAAATACCTCCCACTGGTAGAATTTGCATACAACAATAGATACCAAGCTAGCATCCAAATGGCTCCATATGAAGCCTTTGTATGGGAGAAATGTAGAACTCGGTGTCTTTGGAGTGAATTGGCGAACAAGCTGGTAGGGCCAAACACAGTGAAACAGTGAGGAGAAGGTAAAACTAATCAAAGCTAATCTGAAGGTTGCCTCGGATGACGAAATCCTATGCCGACTTGAAGAGAAAAGAAATAGAATATGCGGTTGGCGACAAAGTATTCCTCAAGGTGTCACCATGGAAGAAAGTATTGAGGTTTGGAAGGAAAGGTAAGTTAAGCCCTAGGTTCATTGGCCCATATGAAGTCATTGAACGTGTGGGTCCAGTGGCCTATAGGCTAGCTTTCTCTCGAGTGGACAAGATCCACAATGTGTTTCACGTATCCATGCTCGAGAAGATACCGCTCGGATCCTTCACATGTCATCTCGGGAAGAAATTGAAATACAATCGGATTTGACATATGAAGAAGAACCTCTACGGATCTGGCTCGAGAAGTAAAAGAATTGAGGAACAAGCGATTCCCGGTGAAAGTGCTTTGGAGGCACCACAACACCGAGGAGGCAACTTGGGAAAGTGAAGAGACGATGAGGCAACAGTTCCCTCAACTGTTTGCATCGGGTAAATTCGAGGACGAAATTTAAATTAGAGGAAGAGTTGTAACACCTTCACGGTAACTACTCGTACATCCTCTTTATTAGGTGACCAGTGTCGGTCCGGACAGCTAGAATGTCCGGAAAAATATTTAAACTAAAGTGAGGAACCATAATTAATTCAAATATTAATAAGAAAAATTTAGTAAAAATTTTAGAAATAAAATACAAACAAGTTAAATGAGCGGGTGCCCTAGCGATTGGTAACCCAGAGGGAAGTTGCGGTTCTCGCAACTAGGAGCCTTAGACCCGAGAGAAAATTCATAAAATAATTTTTGGGACTCCAGAGAAGGGTTATTGAGGTTCCCATGGCATTAGAGTGCCAAGAAAATACCTAGAAAAAATTTTCAATCGGTACAGACAATTTTGACCCTTTAAGCCAAACGGAGGGCATTTTGGTCATTTCGCCTTCAGAAGTGATTTTTGGCTGACTTGTCCAGTTGAGTAAATAATTAATATGACATAAAATATGAATAAACATTACTAAAAATTGAATTGAAATTAAGTAGAAAAGAAAAGAAAAGAAAAATGAAAAAAATGGGACTTTTGACATCACATGGTGTCATTAAAATTTCTCTCCACCAATGACAATCAAGCAATTTCATTAAAAAGGGAAAATGAGGCAAAATTGAAACAAAAAAAAATATGTTCTTCTTCCTTCATCAATCAGCAGTTTCTCTCTCCCTCTCTCAACCTCCATTAAACCTCACTTCCCAAGCTTGATTCTTACTTTGTTTCACCACAAAACCCTAACCTCTCTTCATTAAAATTTTACCCCACACCTTAAACAACCTTTTGGCAGCCAAGAAAAGGAAAGGAAGTGAAGTTTTGAGCTTGGAAAAAATCTGCCTATAAGAGGTTAGTGCACCTATCTATTTAAAACTCTTATTTTCTATGTTAGGAACTTGAAATCAACAAGAATTTGTAACTTAAATGAACAAAAATTATGTGCATACATACCATGGATTCCGGCAGCCCTATTGAAGGAATAGGAATGAGTGTTTTGTTGGACTTAGAGTGGACTAGAAATGATGTTTAAGGTACATATACACATGTATAATGAATGGGTGTGCTAACTAAGGTAAATGGGTGTAAACCTTGAAATTGAGCTAGGGTTTAGGAGTGAAAAATTTGATTTGGCTTATGAAATTGTTAAAGAACATTTTAATGGTCAATTAGGGACCATTTGAGAAATTTGACCATAATTGGGACTGAAATATAGCATGGCAAAGTGAATGAGTATGCTGCCTAGAGAGTGCAGCATGGTGGCTGTGATTCCAGCCCACTTAGATAGCCATAACTTTGGCTGTGTAGGTCCAATTGGTGTTTGGCCAATTGGACATGCAACTAGGCTTATAATTGCACATTTTTTCTGAAGAAACCATGCCCAAAAGACCAAAGCAAGAGGACCAAAAGTTGGCCCCAATCTGGATACCCTGTAATACTTTGCAAAAATGACCAAATGAATTCATTTGGCCATAACTCACTGTAGATATGGTCAATTGACCTGAAATTTTTACAACAACAAGTTAAGACATAGATAAACAACTTTCATGAAGAAACCTATCCCAAATTATGGCCAGAACCTAACCCAAATGGCGGTCACACTCACTTTGTTCATGATGCTTTGTAGATTTGGTAATTCTGCAGTTTTCCAATCCGGCCAGCTGTGGTTTTGGACCATATCTGGAGCTACAAAACTCCAAATGGAGTGATTCAAAAAGAAATTCACCTAGACAAAATAAGGAACAACTTTTATGTTTACCAATTCCTCAAATTTCCTCTGTAACAGTCCCTAATGGAACAAGAAAGTTATGGTACAAAATCTGAAAATTATGCTCCTTTGGTTTAATGTTTAGAAATGGTATTAATGCTTAATGCCAACAAGTTTTAAATGCAAAATATGGTATGTTGGGAGTGCCAAAACCAATGTACCTATTTTCTACCTAAATGTCAACATTTTGTTGACCAATGAGAGTGAATAGTGATACCATAACTTGAAATTCGCAAATTGAAGAATTTAAAAGTTTCAAATGCCCTAGTATACCTAACAAGATTGGTTTGGATAGTTTGGCATGCCAATAGGGTTCGATTAGCGATCGCACATGGCAATATGCCATTCGTGATTTTATGGCTTTTATCTATTCGACCTTGTATTGAGATTTGGCCTTGTGCACGATGTATTCTGACTTGTTAGGCACATTACGTAGCTGCAGAGATGCATATGTGACCGATGGTGTGGCGGCGAGTACTTGATACGGTGCTAGTTTACCGTTTATCCAGATCATCTAGTGTAGGTTACTTGGGCAACCAAGCGAATGAAAGGGGACAAAGTTAATGATACACAAATTCAAAACAAATAAAACATATACATTCACTACATATTTATTTCTTGCTATTTCTTTTATTTTATTATTGCACCACTAAGCATTATTGCTTAGCGCGTTGCTTGCCACGCGTAGGTGCAGAGATACAGATTGTGAGCCCAGTAGACCCATGGTGGGTGAGTCCATCAGCGATTCTGCAGTGTCCGTGTCACCTCAACCTGTGTGCATTGGTAGGACACTAGGTGTCATTTGTCATTTGTAACTAAATTTTTATTTTCTCATATGTATTTAGAATTATGTAATGTATTTGGATGTTCATGTAAATTATGAAAATTGTATTTGTGAATGGAAAAGTAAATATCTTTTTGAGTTATACTTGATTATCACATGTGATGGATGATTGAGAAGCGAAATTGAGAAATGTTGTTGAGATTTTGATATTGGAGTTTAAGATGATGAGATATGAATATTGGAAGTGTTTTTCACAGTTAGAAGAAGCCTTTCTCCATTTTTAGCGGTACTCTGCGGATTTTCTTTAAAATTTTCGGAACCTCAAATAAATAATAATTTTGATAAATGGCTTAAATAAATTATATTTCATAACTAAATCCAAAACTATGACAACAATTAATTAAGGTAAAAATAGAGTGTGCCAGTACACCGTGTGACATTACTTACTCGGATATACTGTACACGGGCATGGGGTGTCACAATACCTCTACCCTCAAATGCCAGAACCTGAAGACAATACGGATGCCCTACCACGGAGCGGCTAACCATGAGCTGCAAAATTGTGAGGAATTCAAACAATAGGTTCAGATCTTGCTGTCCTTCAAAGTCTTAAGATGCCAAGCAAGGTCTAAAATGGTGGGCGGAGTAAATACAGCCCGGTTCGGCCTGTATGCCTCCACCTCTAAGAACAAAATGACCTTCTCTACCCCAGCATCATCACTACGGTAATAATTATCGAACCCGCGGCTCGATCCACGAACACCCATGCTGTACCGTGGAACTATAACTTCCAAGTTTTCACTCAAGGATCATTGAGCAATACACCGACTCCTTGCCTTGCTTCACCCTCAGCACCTCCTAAACCGTGCTTTACTCCTCATGAACACTTCAAGATAACTTACAGGACCCTCTAGCAATGCTACTCCCCAATCAAACTGTGACTCGTCACTACCACAAAATCCTCCCCACTTAAGCAAGAAGTTGAGTTTATAACCCAAAGTGGGAGATGTTACGGAGTGAAAAAAGGAAAAGAAGAAAGGAAAGTAAAAATGGGAGAGCCACGGAGAATACGGAAGAGGAGATTGAGAAAGAAGAGAGAGGAGAACTTGCCGATCAAATGAAGAGGAGGAGATGTTGCTTGGATAATGAAGCAAAGTGAGTACGATGTTGTTGAGCGCTTAAGAAAGACACCTACTCGAATTTCAACTTGTCACGATTTTGAGTTGGAGGTGCATCGCCAAGCCTTGCGAGAGGATCTGGTAAGGCCTTAAACCAGATATCACAGGGCAATTCGAGAAGATAGTGGGGCAAATTTAGGCATCGATTTTG